>NC_041385.1:639536088-639544231 GCF_002162155.2 Triticum dicoccoides | reverse complement strand
AGAGGAAGCAGAGGAGGGGGGGGGAGAGTTCGGGAGAGTGAGGGAGTTCCAGGGGGTGGTGTGGAGCTGCGGGAGACGTCCAGGAGAGGAGGAGGCAGCCAGGCAGGGAGGAGGTGGCCGGGGCGCGTGGCCGCGCGCGCCACCAAGCAGCTTCGGGGCGAGGGGGAGGAAGACGACAGGGGGAGAAGCGGCGGTGGGCTGGGCCGGCTGGAGGAGCTGGGCCAGGTGGGCTGAGGTGAGCGCCAGGTAGTCCTCTGCTCTTTCTATTTTTGTTTTTATTTATCTATTTTGTTCTGTGTTGTTTTAGTTTAGTAATATACTAAACCATTTTATAAAATCCTGAAAATAGTTATGTGGCTAGAACTAAAATATACCAAACCAAATAAAATGTTCCAGTAATTATTGGACATATATTATTTATATATCAAATATATATCCAATGCAAATACTATTTATTTAATTCAAAGGCCCAAAATAATTAACTCTGAGATACCAAAAATATTGTTTTGAGTTTTACCTCTTTGCAATATTTTCAGAGACTAAGAGGAACATTTTCTTGGACTTCTTTGAGGAGATTTTAATGTTGATCATTTTTAGAAGGTTTCTAAGGCTTTGAAAATTCCTCAATTCAAATTTCATTTGAATTAAAACATGATGCTCACATGAGGTCTAGCCTAGTGCATAACAGGACCAGGGATGTGACAACTCACCCCCACTAAACAAAAATCTCGTCCCGAGATTCAAGCGTAGGGTAAGGTGAAGGGGGAATGCAACTAGTACAATCTTCACGATCCAGGTTGCACTTCATAGGAACGTTGATTCGATCACCATCATTGTCTTGAAGTCTTGCTCTGAGAAATCCTGTCAACATGACATGGAGGGAAGAAGGATACTCTAGAAGGGTCGATCTTCTCGAAGATCGAACAACTCACGGAATGAGACATAGGACCATCTCTCGGGTTGAGACACGAGATACACATCAAGAAGGGTGGAAAGAAACGGATGACGAAGGTTCACTAGGTGGACAACAATTCCACACTTAAGAAGGTGGTAAATGATTGTCCACGTAGCGAGGAGTTGAGTTGCCATGATACCACGACGAAACATCCTGGAGGAGGGTGATTTGTAGATTATTTCCTTAAGTGGCAAAAAGAATTACCTTTGATTCAGAGATCATTGAAAACCTTTATACCAGCCTAAGGCAATTCTCAAGCGATCGTTTGGAGGGGGTCAGTAGAATGGCATACTCGGACTTGGATGATGTGGATTACCTTGTTGAAGACAACGCAATGGATGAATTTGCTTATCACCGGAAATGGAAGAGACCCATGGTAGAATGGCACATTGGCGGTGCAAACTGGGAACAAAATGCAAATGATGGGAATGATTCTAGTAACTGGGGAGAGGCTCAACAATAGAGAGTTATCCCACTATTGGAATGGTTATAGCATAACCGAGGAAACTGAGAGCGCTATACAGTTAATGCCGACGATCAAACCTAGCACTTGCGCGTGCTCTCAAGAACTTGAGCAATTCCATAATCATCAAGGTTTTACCAACATCCGTGTCAAGGGTCCGGTAACACAACTTACTACCATGATGAATGGTGATGGAGGATGCAGATGCAAAGGAAGATAACACCTTCTCAGATTTCACCCTTGGCGGGGCCAAGGAAATAAAATCTGGATGATCGACCGAGAGACATTTAGCACTCCGCTTCTAATGTTCTCCTTGATGTGCTAGTGTAACCCATTCATAGATATGGTTTGATATCTAAAACATCAAGTAAAAAGGTCGGACTTCGGGAACACAAAAATCCATAGGGGCAACTAGGGAGTAAACCCTACGAAATCCCTATGGGGAGGTGGCCAACTTCATCAATCAAGATATTATAATAACAGGTCTTCCGGCTGGGTGTGCTGGCCACGACATCCACTTTACCGGTTATCGCGTGACCAATATTATAATTCTTGGGAAATATTCCAACCATCATATCTGCCTGAGATTCAGATCTGGTTGGTGTCAGGATATTCCAGACTCATCGAGTCTAGGAAGAAAAACGGAAGTTTGCAACACGAATTGACGAGATGACGTTGCGAGATTCTCGAGGAATGAACTACGATAGCAAGCTCCAAAACATGAGCTGGTTCTGCTACAAACATGTGAACACGTTGTCCCAAACAAGCATGCCCACATGGTAGTCTTACAATAAAACACTACCGAGTTCTTGTTGGGAACCATCAGCGAGGATATCGAAGTTCTTTCATAAGTCCGGATTAGCTCTTGTGAAGATACTCCTTCTCCTTGAACAAATCAGTCAGTGGCTTGGTGTGCTAGGATACACATATGGAATGAAGGTTGCAAGTCTCCAGACCACAGAATAATTCGCACGTGTGCATGACTGACTTGCGATGATTCCAGAGGAAGCAACATTGACTTTCTCGAGTCCACGGCGGCAACTTGCATCAAATGCACATGAACTAGAGGAAGTCACTTCTTACATCCGAACATATGCTTCATGAGCTAGCATGAACAAATGCTTCAAAAGTTTCCAACACTAACTTATTTTCCAACAAAATCATGGAGAAGATAAGGATGTTGTCAATGGGCTCAACAACTATTCATCTGGGTTTCCTTTTAAAAGGAATTCCATAGTTAAGTGAACAAGTGATAGCATTGGTCAGACCCAAAGGATATAATGGTGTATGCTCGAGGGATCAACCACGAGTAAGACAACATTACGAATATCGTTGGTTCTGATTTGATTTGACGATAGCCCATACTCAATCAAGGGTTCGGGTAAGATAATAGATCCAACAATCGATCACAGGGACCAATCGATGAAGATATCACCTTTCTTCAACACACACTACACAAGAATATCCCTTTGGAACGGACTAAGTCAGGCAAGCTTTTATCTTCCAACTCTCCAAGTTGTTGTCTAGCTTAACCAACTAGCTCAGGGATATCTAACACCGATTCTTGGAGAGAAGGTGGTTCACAAGAAACCAAGTTGATCACGAGCTCAACATAACAGTCAGGGGACAACCTGGTAATGCTTCCGAGAAGATATTCGGAAAATCACGAACCACCGGTATGTTACTAAGCTCGAGAACAATCTCGCTTTTGAGGGCAAGACGATATGATCAAATGAGTGAGGACTTGACAAGATCCTAACTCATCAATCGAAGGGTGCACCGAAATAAGGACTAGGTAGCACGATCAGTCTTAGAAGGATGATTCAAAAACCAACATGCTAAGAATGAAATTATTATCCTTTAACTACCAAGCAACGAGGTTGCTGGGAGTATTGATTTCACACATCACAATTCCTTTGTCGGTATTCCGGTTGCATCAACACGAGGGCCGAGGAATGACTAATGATGGTGAGAAGTATCACTACCTCAAAATTCATGAGAGTTGGTGCAGTTCTCATGACCATTCTGACATAAAGGGGGTAATACTCCAAGGTAGAACAGAACCAAAGCTGGATTGGCATTTGATCTGCGGAATACAACTACTTTGACCCAATCCTAGATATGGATGAGATTCTGGAGTTTGTTTCTCCTATTCATTCTGAAATAGAATGGCTTGGCGGACTACAAGGGTAATAGGCATCGACGAACGAATGCACGCATACTCTTGACTATCAATTGATAGACGAAGGTCAGTAGACAACTAAAGAGGGACAACTCAAAGGAACATATAATTTTCTGAGTTGTGGATGCATAGATTAGTATGTCGAGCGAGATCAACATTTCTTCCAGATAACCCATGCAGAGAGGTAGGACTGGCAGAGTCACGATTTATGAATGGAGATCTCCTCAAGAGTACTCTAATTGTGATATTTGATCCAATAAACATCTGCCATAAGCGGTTCATTGTATTTGGAAGAAGGAAATACCACGGACCTCGAGGACTATCGCAAAGTTACTAATATCCTGAAGGAACTAGCAAACACTATCAACATGAAGTAAGTAGAGTGAATCTCGGGTTCAAAACCCAGAAATAGAATGCCTACTAACTAATAACATCACGGGATGCTTTCAAAAATAATGGCCAGAATCATCACACTGGGAACACAAATCATGGCTAAATTACTAGATGATCCCCTAAGACACCTAGGGTCATAATAATATCTCCAACATATATGTCAAGGTAACGGAGTACCTCAACTCACTGATTAGTGTGGTTAATCTGGCCCATGGGAACATTGAAACGGGAAGAAAGGATTTGCAAATGCATCAGACTACTTAGAAACCTGGGATGACTCGGACAGCATAACGGCTGTAAATGCTCAGAAAAGATTTGAGACATCCACAAAAATGGTGGCATAACCACTCAGAAGCACAATATCAAGGTTTCGAGATCAACAATTAACATATGGAAGTAGTAGGAACTGAACTGAGACTTAAATCCAACAATCTTATAAGTCCACTGATTAGTAACACGTGATCCTAATAGAAAGAAGAGATAGCCTAGTTCTTAATCCCCGTAGAAGAGAAGATGATGACTCAGATCAGAAGGCCATGAGGTATAAGGAGTAAAAAGAGCCTTACGTTCCATCCCACAATCAATTCCCCTACATATAACTAAAGAATTTCTAGACTCAACATCGACCAGTTTGGCTTGGTAATCCTACAGGCAGTCAAGCTCTGATACCAACGCTGTCAGGACCCCGACTCAATGCCACATCGATCTAGCATGTAACACCTCATATCACTTTGCGGCCTCACGCACGGTATTCCCACGGGTGTCGCCTTACCTTAGCCCGGGACCGTTTGCGCCTTTTGGCACACGTATATGACAGTGTCGCTAGCATCCATATGATAAGGAGCCCGGGTTGACATGGCTAGTCGTAAACCCAAAGTGGCACATACTTACAGGGACAGGCATCCATGACCCAGCATCGAACGTGTCGGTCATCAGTGAGTAAATCCAGGCTGTAGCACTGGGCTAGCAGGACTCCGGTGAACCGGGCTGTAGCAGGCTAACAGGACTCCGGTATTCATCGCGTGACATTTCCCCGAAGGGACAGACACAGGAACGAAGAAGGACACATGCCGGCTAGCCTAAGTGTTCCGGAGCAGTAGCGAGCTACCATGGCTCGGTGGAAACACTAGGAGACATTTCCCGGTAAGAGAGGCTACTAAAGATAAACAACTAGATGGTCAGATCCCACACATACCAAGCATTTCAATAACATACACACAATATGCTCGATATGTGCAAATACAACATGGCATCACAACATGACTCTATGACTCAAGTAATTTATCAATAGGCTCCGAGGAGCGAGATATTACAAACATGGGTCTCATGACCCAACATTCAGAGCATACAAATCAAAGCACAAGCGGAAGCTATCATGTCTGAGTACAGACATCTATAAATGAAAAAGGCTGAGAAGCCTGACTATCTACCAAATCCTGCCGAGGCACAAGATCGTAGCTGAGGTAACAAGCTAAACATCGAAGACCACGCGGAAAATACTAGTGAGACTGAAGTCTCTCTGCAAAAACATAAAATAGGCAAACGTGAGTACAAATGTACCCAGCAAGACTTACATCAGAACTATCTACATATGCATCATTATCAACAAAGGGATGGTGGGGTTTAACTGCAGCAAGCCAGCTTTGACTCGGTGGCTATCCTGAACTACGACTGCAAGTAACTCTTTTGAGGTGGCGCACACGAGTCCACATATTCACCATGTCAATACACCACTATGGATCCGCTCCCGTCTCCCTACGAGAACGCCATCCATAGCACTCATGCTTATCTTGCGTATTTTAGAGTATCCACTTTCACTTGTCTATGAACTGATATAAGCAACCCAGAAGTCCTTTTCCGTGGACACGGCTATTCGAATAGATGATGTTAACCCTGCAGGGGTGTACTTCTTCACACACGCTCTCACCACTTACCGCCGTTTACACGACATGTACTCGGCAACCTTCAAGCGGAAGCCCAACGTGGGTGTCGGCCACGGCCTGCCTAAACACTCAAGTCTCTAGCCCAGGTTTATCACCTATTCGGGTTCCATCCATGAGGAGATCCGGCCGGAGTTTCGCTCACAGCCCCAAACGGTGTGAACAGGGTTCTGTGACACCAAACGGGCGCCCGGCTTACCCGGCCACGTGCCTACCGCATCACAGCCCACCCCTCCGGTCAGCGCTGCGCACGGCCTCCAGCATACTACAAACACCAGAAACTACTTGCATCTCCTGGACAGAGGACAAGGGTGATTAAGAAGCCGAGAGGGTCCATTGGTTTCGGGCCCAATGCGTGGTAGTAGCTGAATCATGGATCACAAACACAGAACTTAGTTCCTGAGGACGGCTGCAATGAGACAACCCACCATGTACTCCTACATGGCCTCTCACCGCTACCTTTACCAAAACGTGTTCACACACTTAGCTCACACACAGTAGGACATGTTCACACGCCTCTGATTCATCCCCGATGAATCAGACCTGACTCAACTCTAAGCAGTAGCAGGCATGACAAACAAGCAAGAATGAGTAGGCACAACAGGGCTCAAACAACTCCTACCCATGCTAGTGGGTTTCATCTATTTACTGTGGAATGACAGGTCATGCAAAGGATAAAGGGGTTCAGCTACCGCAGGAAGTAACAGATGAATCGTTGTTGTCCTAATGCAGTAAAAGAGAGCAGGAGCGAGAGAGTGGGATTGTATCGGAATGAACAAGGGGGTTTTGCTTGCCTGGCACTTCTGAAGATAACATTGAGTCTTCATCAGTGTCAACGATCACATCATCGGTATCACGTCTATCGAGAGGGGACAAATACCGGCAACACAGAAGGGAACACAATCAATGCAATGCACAATATGATGCATGATCATGACATGGCAAAATGAATGTGTTTTGGGCTAATGCAACTAGCAACAGATTAAATGAAGTTGGTTTGAATACAAGATTCAAATTCAAACTCCATATGTGATTATTCAAATGCCATTTAATTGATTTGTGCTAAACAGCAGCTATAAGTTGTTCTAACATGCATGAAAATGGTACAGATGGATTCCTTGAATTTTTCTGATAATTTTTCATATATAAATTATTTAATTTGGAGTTACGGTTGAATTTCTATGATTTTTAGAAGTTTTTACAAATTTCTGGAATTTCCTGAATATTTATAAAATGAACTAAATTCCAGAAAAGGAATATTGCGTCAGCATGGCGTAAGGCTGAGGTCAGCAGGTCAACTGGGTCGCCCAGAGTCAAACCTGACATGTGGGGGCCACACGTCAGTGACACAGGTTAGACGGGGGGGTTAGTTTAGTTTAATTAAAGATTAGGGGCACTAGGGCCCACATGTCAGTGTCAGGGGGTTAGATTAGGTGGTGATTAGCTTAAACTAATAACCTAATGGCGGGGGCCCACTTGTCATAGACCCAGGGAGGTCAAACCCCTGGTCAAACGACTCAATCCCGCCGGCGTTGAGTCGCCGGCGAGGCCGAGGCGGCGGAGGCCTTCGGGTTTCTTGCTCCGGCGACCAAATGGCCGGTGGAGGGCATCTACAGAATGCCCAGGCTCGCGCGCATCTAACAGGGAAAACGGGAGAAGCTAGGGCGGCCGTAATCCTCACCGGCGTCGAGCTCAGCGGCTGCCGGACCTCGGGCGTTGGCGGTAACGGCGCTACGGTGCACAAGAGGGGAAACGGAAGGGCGCTGCGGCCTCCTGGGGTTGCGGTGAGCACGACGGTGGGCTCGGGAGCGAGCTGCGGTCGCTGTGGCCACGGCCACGCCATGGCCGGCGGCGAGAAGCTCTCGGCCGCGGTGGATAACCTAGCTACGGCGCGGGAACGACGAAACAGAGAGGGGGAAACGGACGGAGATCTCACGTAGACCCTGTAGAGGTGGACGGCGAGCTTGAGGGAGGCCGGACGGGGGCGGATTTGACGGCGGCGATCCGCGGTGGCCGAGGAGGGGAACGGCGAAGCTGGCAGCATCCAGGGCTTCCGGAGGGCCGTGGATCGGTGGGGAGGAAGAGGGGGTCGAGGCGGAGCCTTTGAGCGCATCGGCGAGGCTAGGGGGTGGCGGTGGCCGCGAGGGAGCTCGTCGGTGGCGGCGGCTCCGTTCGGGCGAGTGAGGGAGAGAGGAAGCAGAGGAGGGGGG
>NC_041385.1:639444474-639536009 GCF_002162155.2 Triticum dicoccoides | reverse complement strand
TGAGGGAGAGAGGAAGCGGAGGAGGGGGGGGGAGAGTTCGGGAGAGTGAGGGAGTTCCAGGGGGTGGCGTGGAGCTGCGGGAGACGTCCAGGAGAGGAGGAGGCAGCCAGGCAGGGAGGAGGTGGCCGGGGCGCGTGGCCGCGCGCGCCACCGAGCAGCTTCGGGGCGAGGGGGAGGAAGACGACAGGGGGAGAAGCGGCGGTGGGCTGGGCCGGCTAGAGGAGCTGGGCCAGGTGGGCTGAGGTGAGCGCCAGGTAGTCCTCTGCTCTTTCTATTTTTTTATTTATCTATTTTGTTCTGTGTTGTTTTAGTTTAGTAATATACTAAACCATTTTATAAAATCCTGAAAATAGTTATGTGGCTAGAACTAAAATATACCAAACCACATAAAATGTTCTAGTAATTATTGGACATATATTATTTATATATCAAATATATATCCAATGCAAATAGCTATTTATTTAATTCAATGGCCCAAAATAATTAACTCTGAGATACCAAAAATATTGTTTTGAGTTTTACCTCTTTGCAATATTTTCAGAGACTAAGAGGAACATTTTCTTGGACTTCTTTGAGGAGATTTTAATGTTGATCATTTTTAGAAGGTTTCTGAGGCTTTGAAAATTCCTCAATTCAAATTTCATTTGAATTAAAACATGATGCTCACATGAGGTCTAGCCTAGTGCATAACAGGACCAGGGAAGTGACAGCGGCCTCCATGGCAGGGTCCATCCACCCGTCCTCGGAGGGCATGATCTGATTCGGATTGATTCCCGGTGCCAACGCGGGTGCAATTTCCCGAATACTGTCCGACGGCAGATCAAAGTCATGTCCGTCGTGATTGTTCGGTGCACACGTCATGGGCTCGAATCCGTCGAAGATCAAGTCTCCGCGGACATCGGCACTATAGTTTAAGCTTCCAAACCTGACCTGATGGCCAGCGGCATAGCTATCGATCTGCTCCAGATGGCCAAGCGAGCTGGCCTGCAGTACGAAGCCATCAAATACGATGATCTGTCCGGGGAGGAAAACCTCCTCCTGGACCGCATTTTTGAAGATGATCGAGGGAGACATCAAGCTTTAAAGCGATGGCACAGTGGAACTCTCAATGAAAGCACCAATGTCGGTGTCAAAACCGGCGGATCTCGGGTAGGGGGTCCCGAACTGTGCGTCTGAGGCTAATGGTAACAGGAGGCACGGGACATGATGTTTAACCCAGGTTCGGGCCCTCTCGATGGAGGTAATACCCTACTTCCTGCTTGATTGATCTTGATGATATGAGTATTACAAGAGTTGATCTAGCACGAGATCATAAAGGCTAAACCCTAGAAGCTAGCCTATTATTATGATTGTTGTTGTCCTACGGACTAAACCCTCCGGTTTATATAGACACCGGAGGGGGCTAGGGTTACATAGAGTCGGTTACAGAGAAGGAAATCTACATATCCGAATATCCAAGCTTGCCTTCCACGCAAAGGAGAGTCCCATCCGGACACGGGACGAGGTCTTCAATCTTGTATCTTCCTAGTCCAACAATCCGGCTAAAGTATATTGTCCGGCTGTCCAAGGACCCCTTAATCCAGGACCCCCTCAGTCTTCGCTCAAGTCAAGACATACCAAGTACCCATCACAAACTCATCTCCCTCGCACTTACATAATTTGCCATTTGCCTCTCGTTTTCCTCTCCCCCACTTCACCCTTGCAGTTTTATTCACCCTCTCTTTCCCAATCTCCTCTCTCTTTCGCTAGCCTTTTTGTTTGCTTGTGTGTTGGATTACTTGTCGCGATGGCACAAGATAATACCAAATTGTGTGACTTTTCCAATACCAATAATAATGATTTCCTTAGTACTCCGATTTCTTCTCTTAATGATGTTGAGTCTTGTGAAATAAATACTGCTTTGCTGAATCTTGTTATGAAAGATCAATTCTCCGGCCTTCCTAGTGAAGATGCCGCTACCCATCTAAACAACTTTGTTAATTTGTGTGAGATGCAAAAGAAGAAAGATACGGATAATGATATTGTTAAACTGAAGTTATTTCCGTTTTCACTTAGAGATCATGCTAAAGTTTGGTTTTCGTCTTTGCCTAAGAATAGTATTGATTCATGCAACAAGTGCAAATATGCTTTTATCTCTAAGTATTTTCCTCCCGCTAAGATCATCTCTCTTAGGAACGATATTATGAATTTTAAACAACTTGATCATGAGCATGTTGCCCAATCTTGGGAAAGAATGAAATTGATGATTCACAATTGCCCTACTCATGGTTTGAATTTATGGATGATCATACAAAATTTTTATGCCAGATTGAATTTTGCTTCTAGAAATCTTTTAGATTCGGCCGTGGGAGGCACATTTATAGAAATCACCTTAGGAGAAGCTACAAAACTCCTTGATAATATTATGGCTAGTTATTCTCAATGGCACACCGAAAGATCTACTAGTAAAAAGTGCATGCTATAGAAGAAATTAATGTTTTGAGTGGAAAGATGGATGAACTTATGAAATTGTTTGCTACTAAGAGTGCTCCTATTGATCCCAATGATATGCCTTTGTCTACTTTCATTGAGAATAATAATGAATCTATGGATGTGAATTTTGTTGGTAGGAATAATTTTGGTAACAATGCTTATAGAGGAAACTTTAATCCTAGACCATTCCCTACTAATTCCTCTAATAATTATGGAAATTCCTACAACCATTCCTATGGTAATTTTAATAAGATGCCCTCTGATTTTGAGAATAGAGTTAAAGAATTTATGATCTCTCAAAAGAATTTTAATGCCTTGCTTGAAGAAAAATTGCTCAAAGTTGATGATTTGGCTAGGAACGTTGATAGACTCTCGCTTGATGTTGATTATTTGAAACTTAGATCTACTCCTCCTAAGCATGATATCAATGAGTCTCTCAAAGCTATGAGAATTTCCATTGATGAGTGTGCAAAGAAAGAACCGCTAGACTGCGTGCTAAGAAAGATTGATTTATAAAGGCGTGTTCTTCTAGTTTCCATGAAAATAATGATGAAGATCTTAAATTTATTGATGTGTCCCCTATTAGATCTTTGTTTTGCAATATGAATCTTAATAATGATGGGACTGGATATGAGTCAACTTTAGTTAAAAGGCGTCCCAATGATTCGGAGTTTTTAGATCTTGATGCTAAATTTGGTAAAAGTGGGATTGGAGAGGTCAAGACTATAAATAGCATTGAACCCACTATCTTGGATTTCAAGGAATTTAATTATGATAATTGTTCTTTAGAAGATTGTATTTCTTTGTTGCAATCCGTTGTGAATTCTCCTCATGCTTATAGTCAAAATAAAACTTTTACCAAACATATTGTTGATGCCTTGATGCAATCTTTTGATGAAAAACTTAATTTGGAAGTTTCTATACCTAGAAAAGTTTATGATGAGTGGGAACCTACTATAAAGATTAAAATTAAAGATCATGAGTGTTATGCTTTATGTGATTTGGGTGCTAGTGTTTCCACGATTCTGAAAACTTTATGTGATATTCTAGGTTTCCATGATCTTGATGATTGCTCTTTAAATTTGCACCTTGCGGATTCCACCATTAAAAAGCCAATGGGAAGGATCAATAATGTTCTCATTGTTGCAAATAGGAATTTGGTGCCCGTAGATTTTATCGTTCTTGATATAGATTGCAATCTTTCTTGTCCTATTATTCTTGGTAGACCTTTCCTTAGAACGATTGGTGCGATTATTGATATGAAGGAAGGGAATATTAGATTGCAATTTCCATTAAGGAAAGGCATGGAGCACTTTCCAAGAAAGGAAGTCAAATTACCTTATGAATCTATCATGCCAGCTACTTATGAATTGAGTGCCAAAGATGGCACTACTTAGATCTATCCTCGCTTTTATGCCTAGCTAGGGGCGTTAAACGATAGCGCTAGTTGGGAGGCAACCCAAATTTATTTGTGTTTTTTGTTTTTGTTTCTGTTTAGTAATAAATTTTGCATCTACCTTCTGTTTAGATGTGATTTTATGTTTTATTTAGTGTTTGTGCAAAGTAGAACCTATAGGATAACCTATGGTGATAGTTAATTTGATTCTGCTGAAAGACAGAAACTTTGCGCGCACGAAAATAATTTTAGTAATTCACAGAAACGTGCGTTTGCGTTGATTATTTTCTCTGTAGATCAATAGACAAATTTCACAGGACTTCCTATTTTGGTAGGATTTTTAGAGTTCCAGAAGTATTCGAGAGTTATAGATTGCTACAGACTGTTCTGTTTTTGACAGATTCTGTTTTTCGTGTGGTGTTTGCTTATTTTGATGCATCTATGGCTAGTATGTAAGGATATGAACCATAGAAAAGTTGAAATACAGTAGGTTTAACACCAATATAAATAAATAATCAGTTCATTACAGTACCTTATGTGGTGGTTTTTCTTTCTTTCTTTCTTTTGACACCTAAAACAGTAGGAGAGGCTCCTACTGTTTATATTGAATTAAAGTATCAAAAAGTTTTGTACAATGTAATATCCTTACATCCATAGCCATGATAAAAATAAGGGTATAAGTAGGTAACCTAAGTAAGTACTAGGCTAAGGGACAACAAAGGACTGAATAAAAGTGGACAGAAATTGTTTGTGCTTCTCTTTAGTTCTATGAATGAGTAGAGAGAAGTCCTCTTTGAATCTTCTTGCCCATGAGCCAACCATGGGGTCAATTCTCCTAAAGTGCTTGTTATTTCGTTCTTTCCAAAAACTCCAGGAGGCATAAATAAAGATCTCCATAAACATTTTGTTGTTCCACACAGATTTGGCTTCCTTGATTTAGTTGAGGTGATCTCCATTAGTTGTACAGTGGATATTCAAAGTGTCCCAACAGGACAAACTGAAGTGGCAAGTAAAGATCATATGTTCAACCGTTTCTTCCTCAGTGTTGCCACACATAATGCAACCATGATTGTCCCCGATGTTCTAGTGTCTTCTCTTTAGCATGTTTCTGGTGTTGAGGCAATCAGAGAGAAGAAGCCAACCGACGACTTTGATTTTCATTGTGGCCGAAGATTTCTAGAGCCATTTGTAACTAATATGCGCGGTGGCCTCACGAAAATAGAATTTGTAATATCTTTTGGCAGTGTATATCTCAGAGCCCCACTCATAAGTCCAGGAGTCCATGTCATCACCCTCATCATTGCCAACATGCATGGTGATCTCCTGGATATGACATAGCTCATTGTGTGCTTGCATGGATAGTGGTAGGTGAAAGGTTTCAATGAGGTTGGTGCACCCAAGAAAGTCCCGAACAGAAATGTCTTCAAGTTTGGCATAAGAAAAAGCATGTGGGTGTGAATCAGCAAGGACATCATCCAACCAGAGATCTTTCCACATAAGCACAGTATCTCCTTTGCGAACGATCACTTGTCAGATTCCTCTATAGATAGGTGTGAGTTTGAGCACATCTTTCCACCAGAACGATCCACATGGGTCTGAAGCATGAGGGATTTTGTCATTGTAATATGTGGACCAAATCAAGTCAACCCACGGCAGATCCCAGTGGTTATAGAATTTGTGCAGGTATTTCATGAGTAAAGCATCACTTTGGGTTTGTAAGTCAAGAACCCCGAGACCCCCACACTCTTTTGGTCTGCAAACCATTTGCCAGGAAGCTAAGGAGTTACATTTTTCCCCATCATCAATTTTCTTTGTCTAGAGACATTGTCTTCTGATTTTATCCAACAGATCTATAATCTTCGGCAGCAGTTTGAGAGTGCAGAGGGCAAAGATTATGAGGGACGTGATTACCGAATTAAGAACCGATAATTTTCCTACATTGGAAATCATTGACAGCGTCGCCGAAAGTCTCCGTTGAACTCCACACACCAAGGGAATGAGATCTTGTATAGTAGGTTTGGAAGTACCCATATTTAGCCCAAGGTAGGTAAAAGGTAGCTTTCCCACCACGCAACAAAAAATTTGCGCAATCTGCTGAGTGGTGGAGGCATCATAGTTCATGGGACATTTCGGCGACTTGTGAAAATTAATCCTTAGACCAATCGAAGTGGCATAATCCGTAATGATTTTTTTGACAAGAGAAGCTTGGTCCGGACACGCAGGTAGCAACATGATAGTGTCATCTGTGTATTGAATCAGCGGGTAGTCCGATTGGTTGGGTCGGAAAAAGGGCAGTTGAAGAACATTTCTTCGGAAGGAGTCATTAATTGTAGCCTGCAATAAATCTGCCGCGAGGACAAAGATTAGGGGGGACAGGGGATCACCTTGGCACACTCCACAAGTGTAATTAAACTGTCTACCCGGGACGCCATTAAGAAGCACAGAAGACTTTGCAGATGAAAAAATGGTTTTGATCCACCCCAACCATTTATCATTGAAACCCATGTGTTTCATGATTTCCAGCATATTATCATGGGAGATGGTATCAAACGCTTTTGCAAAATCCAGCTTCAGCAGAACTATTGGCTTTTTAGAAGATTGGCATTGGTATATGTACTCAAAAGCCCAAGCAAGGCAATCTTGTATATACCTCTTTTTCAGGAAACCGTACTGGTTGCGGTGAATGATCTTGAGAATGATTTTTTGTAGCCTGTTAGCTAGAAGCTTTGAGATGACTTTGAGACAACAATTTAGCAGAGTAATCGGTCTAAAGTCATTAACTCCTTGGGGTGCAGCAATTTTGGGGATAAGTGTGATGAATCCATCATTGATACTCTCTAGGTTGAGACCACCCTCAAAAAATTGATCACATAGAGCATAGAAATCTTCCTTAATTATATGCCAACAAGCTTTGAGAAATGTCCCATTAAACCCATCAGGACCTGGAGCCCTATCCCCAGGCATTTCTTTGATAACAAGGTCAATCTCCTGCCTAGTAAATGGCACAGTTAGCTCATCCAGCCCCTCAATTCTCTTGATAATGGAGGGAAGATCAAATTTCATCTCATGCTTAGAGGAAGTTCCAAGTCGTTCCTTAAAAGAGTGATAAATGACAGATTCATTGCTTGCATGATCATCAACTATGGTTCCATCCTATGAAGTTAATGAGGCAATATTATTTCTTCTTTAACATTCGGAAGCCATATCTTGCCTAGTAAATGTGCATCGTTTCTTCCAATATTGTTGTTGATAGGATAATAAACGTAGGATGTGGGCCTTTAGGATAGTACTAAAATTAGCCTCAGGAATTGTCAGAGGCCTTCTGTTCTCCAGCGTGTCCAGATCAGCTAGAGCTTTGTTGGAGTTATTAATGGCTACAGACAATCGGGAAATGTTCTTGCTCTAATTTTTGAGGCAGTATCGCAAGTGCTTGAATTTTCTACAAAGAATGGTTGTACTATTGGTCGATCGGATGGGCTTATCCCAAGCAGACTGAACAATCTCCATAAAAGCAGGATGTTGAATCCAGAAAGGCTCAAAACGAAAAAGTTTACTTCTAGGAATAGAAGTTTCAATGGAGAACACACATGGTATATGTTCAAACACCGTCTTGCCTAAAGGTTTAACAACGGTGTTAGGGTATGCCATAGTCTAGCTACAAGATGTAAAAAACTAATCAAGTTGCTCCAAAAGTGGATCCTGTTGCATATTACTCCAACGGTGTTAGGGTTTTTCTTTCTTTCACTAACGGAGCTTATGAGATTTCCTGTTGAGTTTTGTGTTGTGAAGTTTTCAAGTTTTGGGTAAAGATTTGATGGACTATAGAATAAGGAGTGGCAACAGCATAAGCTTGGGGAGTGCCCATGGCACCCCAAGATATTTAAGAATAGCCAAAAGCCTAAGCTTGGGGATGTGAGGGAGTCCTGGATTAGGAGGTCCTCGGACAGCCGGACTATATACTTTGGCCCGACTGTTGGACTATGAAGATACCAGATTGAACACTTCATCCCATGTCCGGGTGGGACTCTCCTTTAGATGGAAGGCAAGCTTGGCAATTCGGATATGTAGATCTCCTTCTCTGTAACCGACTTTGTGTAATTCTAGCCCCCTCCGGTGTCTATATAAACCAGAGGGTTTAGTCCGTAGGACAGGAACAATCATAATCATAGGCTAGCTTCTAGGGTTTAGCCTGTACGATCTCGTGGTAGATCAACTCTTGTAATACTCATATCATCAAGATAAATCAAGCAGGAAGTAGGTTATTACATCCATCAAGAGGGCCCGAACCTGGGTAAACATTGTGTCCCCCGCCTCCTGTTACCATTAGCCTTAGACGCACTATTCGGGACCCCCTACCCGATATCCGCCGGTTTTGACACCAACATTGGTGCTTTCATTGAGAGACCAGGATTGGCGACATTGGTCTCTTTTTGGTCCACTTTTTGCGTAGGCCAGGATTGGCGACATGGAAGCAACTTGAATGCGTGAGGGAATCCCTAGATATTCCCCTTGATGACCATCAGATTACACTCCAGATCCGCACACAACCTCCTCCCACTTGATCTCAGCAGGTTCCGAAGTCATATTTCTTTTTATCACATTACTTGTATTCGTACGCATCGACCTGTTATTCAATTACAACATGTGGCTTTATATGATGCTTATCTGTTGTTGTTTCTTATTGACACTATTTGTCAAAATGGAATCCATAGACCACGATATGCCTTCATATGCCAGGGGCTTCATTGTCCCCATAATATGGCAATAAAGTCCAAACACCCTAGCGGTCGTTCGGCACCCCGAACTTATAGCATTATATGCATCAACTCCGAATCATGTCTTGGGTCAATAGTTTGGTTTGCCCGGCTCCCATGTTTTGCTGCCTTAAGTTTCGCTATATCGGCTAGGGTGGCACAAGGAGAACTACTGCGATTGTGTCCCGGTTCTTCCGGACGAGCGCCTCAGTAGAGAAAGCCAAAAACTGACTGTCATGATACGGCAAGAGCTGGACAGCTGTTCGGGAGGTCGTAAAATCTTTAAGGATTTCTTCCACATTATGCGATCACTAATGCAGCGTGCGATGGATCGGCTCTTCTCCCGATCAGGTGCTTATAGAACCCCTCATGCGGTCTTCCGAACACCAGGGGCTGCACCTACCTTCCTTTTGTCAAACTCCTATGGCTAAGTGAGAGTGATAAAGCCTTATAGTCCGATTGCCTGGTTCGTTGCGCTGAACACCTCCTTCAAGGACCCAAAACTGGGATAAAAGAGTGCTCTGATTTATCCCGAACACCTCCGTACTTCCTACATGGGGGCAGAAGTCGATGACTGGCCAACTCTCAGGATTAATATATAAAACGGCCGCGCAAGAGGAAAATTCTCAAATAACTGACCATAAATAATAGAAATGACCTTGTTAAACATTACAAAGGACAACATGACTGTATTCATGGAAATATAATGTCCTTGGCGCATTGCTCTGCCGCAAGGCTGGATCCTTTCAGGACACTATCATAATATAACTCGGGCTTGCGGTGATCCTTCCCCTCCGGCGGTCCCTCGGTCATCAGCTTTTCAGCATCCATCTTCCCCCAATGCACCTTTGCACGGGCGAAGGCCATTCACACACCCTCAATACAAACCGATCGCTTGATGACATCAAGTCGAGGGCAGGTGCTCACAAGCCGCTTCACGAGCCCGGAGAAGCTGCTTGGAATCAGCTCGGCGGGCCAAAGCCAAATAATTAAATCCTTCATGGCTAGTTCGGCCGCCTTATGCAGTTCGATTAGCTGCTTCAGCTGATTGGCAAATGGCACCGGATACACCGGCGCCAGATACTGCGACCAGAAGAGCTTCTCCGCATGCTCCTTTCTTCAGCTCGATAGAATTGTGCGACATCATATATGCTGCGTGGCAGCTCCGCAAATTCCCCTGGAGAAATCTGAATTCAAAATAGTAAACGTGATTTTCTCCTTTCAAATACCCGCTTTGCATAGAAAAAGCCTTATCAGCCGCGATCTTCCTCACCTCCTGGATTTCCTTCAGGGCACCTTGGGCTTCCCCCGGGCATCACTTGCGGCTTGGCAAGCTTGGGAGAGTTCGGATTCTTTCCTTGATAAACTCTGCTCCAAGGTCTCGCATTTATTCATGGCCTCTTGAAGCTCTTGCTCAGCTTCAATAACCCTGGCCTCGTGCTTTTCGCGAAGAGCCTGCTCTGCGGGTGCCTTCTTCTCGGCTTCGGTCACAACATTCTTAAGAGACTCAATTTCGGCCGTTGCCCCTAGCACATCATTGAAATATTTCCATCATACTAACTAATTCATTCGCGCTGAATGTGAACAAGGTTTCTGCATACCTTGGTTGTCCTCCAACTGCTTCTTCACTCGGCCGAGTTCTCCTTCGGCCCGCTCTAGACTCTGCCATAGTCCGGAGACTTCCGCAGTTTGAGAGGCGGCAGTTGAGGGAGTCCTGGATTATGGGGTCCTCGGACAGCCGGACTATATTGTTTGGCCGGACTGTTGGACTATGAAGATACAAGATTGAAGACTTCGTCCCGTGTCCGGATGGGACTCTCCTTTGCGTGGAAGGCAAGCTTGGATATTCGGATATGTAGATTTCCTTCTCTGTAACCGACTCTGTGTAACCCTAGCCCCCTCAGGTGTCTATATAAGCCGGAGGGTTTAGTACGCAGGATGACAACAATCATAATCATAGGCTAGCTTCTAGGGTTTAGCCTTTACATTCTCGTGGTAGATCAACTCTTGTAATACTCATATCAGCAAGATCAGTCAAACAGGAAGTAGGGTATTACCTCCATTGAGAGGGCCCGAACCTGGGTAAAACATTGTGTGCCCTGCCTCCTGTTACCATTAGCCTTAGACGCACAGTTCAGGACCCCCTACCCGAGATCCGCCGGTTTTGACACCGACATTGGTGCTTTCATTGGGAGTTCCACTGTGCCGTCGCTGTAAGGCTTGATGGCCCCTTCGATCATCTCCAACGATGCGGTCCAGGAGGAGGTTTTCCTCCCGGACAGAGCTTTGTATTCGGCGGCTTCGTACTGCGGGCCAACTTGCTTGGCCATCTGGAGCAGATCGATAGCTACGCCCCTAGCCATCAGGTCAGGTTTGGAAGCTTAAACTATACTACCGACATCCGCGGAGACTTGATCTTCGACGGATTCGAGCCCATGACGGGTGCGCCGAACAATCACGACGGACATGACCTTGATCTGCCGCCGGACAGTACTCGGGAGTTCGCACCTGCGTTGGCGCCGGGAATCAACCTGGAGCAGATCGTGCCTTCCGAGGACGGGTGGATGGACCCCGCCACGGAGGCCGCACACTCATCGGCGCTCGAGCCAAACACCGAACCCGCCTCCTGTGAGGTTGGTGTCATCGGACCCCCGGACTAATCTCCGGTTGCAGGATCCCAACCGTGTGCGTCCGTACCTATTGAATCGGATTGGGCACCAGTCATCGAGTTCACCACCGCGGATATTTTTCAGCACTCGCCCTTGGGCGACAAGCTAAACTCATTAAGGTCTCTTTCCTTGTCAGGAGATTCTTGGCCGAACTATGTCCGGCTCGAGTGGGGAGCGGACGAAGAAGAAATTCGTCCCCCACCAACCACCCACTTTATAGCCACTTTCGATGACTTAATCGACGTGCTTGACTTCGACTCCACAGACATCGACAGTATGGACGTCGACACAGGAGAAGAACAGGAACCACACCTATAGGGCGATGGACAACCACCTCATCATATGATATTTACATGGTGGACACCCCTAAATAAAACAATGGCGATGAGGGAATGGAAGATAGCCCCTTGGGGAAGCAATCTAGACACCGGTGTCATCGACACTGCTCCAAGCCCCGCCATAGCAAAAATAATGATACCAGCACAAGAGATAACAATCCAGATGGTGCCGAAGATGAAGAAAATCCTGCCCAGCCAGGCTTCGAGCAGGACGAGCAAGAGGATGGGCAAGCTAGCCCTAAAGAATAGGCAACTGATGGAGAATCAAAGGACGATAATTACATGCCTCTCTCCGAAGACGAAGTGAGCCTTGGCGACGAAGAATTCATTGTGCCGGAGGATACTGTCGAGCAGGAGCGCTTCAAACGCCTGCTTATACCCACTGCAAAAAGCCTGAAGAAAAAGAAGCAACAGCTTCAAGCTGATCAAGATCTACTAACTAACAGATGGACCGAGGTCCTGGCTGCCGAGGAATATGGACTCGAGCGCCCTAGCAAAAGCTACCCAAATCGTAGGCGGCTACCTCAACTCGAGGAAGAGGCTTCAAAGCCCATGCTACCAGCGCATGATGCGGTTGACCGGCCACCCCGTGGCCGCGACAAAACATCGTACCAGCCCGAAGTCCAGACCGCACTCCACCGCTAATCAAACGATAATACCAAGGCCCCGGGCTACATGAAGGACCTGCGAGAAGTATTGTTAAACAAAGCAGGACAATCAAGATCGATCTATGAATCATGGGGGTGCGCCACAAGACGTGATGATGACCGTCACACCGGATACAATAAACCAAAGTCCGGCCGGGCCGAATACAATAGACCCGACTCATTGAACTATGTTGGGATGTAGCCCAGCATAGAGGCGTCGCACACCCCCTATGCTTCACTGATGAAGTTATGGATCACGAATTCCCAAAAGGGTTTAAAACCATAAATATTGAATCATACGATGGCACAACAGACCCCGCGGTATGGATCGAAGATTTTCTTCTCCTCATCCACATGGCCTACGGTGATGAACTTACATGCCATAAAATACCTACCACTTAAGCTCAAAGGACCGACTAGGCATTGGCTTAATAGCTTGCGAGCAAGCTCCATTGGCAGTTGGGAGGATCTGGAAGACACATTCCTCGATAACTTCCAAGGCACTTACGTGCAACCACCGGATGCTGATGACTTAAGTCACATAATCCAGCAGCCTGGAGAGTCAGCCAGGAAATTCTGGACTCGGTTCCTAACTAAAAAGAACCAAATTGTCGATTGTCCGAAAGCCGAAGTCTTAGCGGCATTCAAGCACAACATCCGCGACGAATGGCTCGCCCGACATCTCGGCCAAGAGAAGTCAAAGTCCATGGCAGCCCTCACGACACTCATGACCCGCTTCTGTGCGGGCGAGGACAGCTGGCTGGCTCGCAGTAACATCACACCCAAAAACTCAGGCGATTCAGACACCAGGGATAGCAACGGCAAGCCGCGATGGAATAGACACAAGCGTCGCAATAATGGACACAACACCGAAGACACGACAGTCAATGCCAGATTCATAGGCTACAAATCCGGACGATGGAAAAACCCATTCCAGAGAAACAGTTCGGGCTCGTCCAGTTTGGACCACATACTCGATCGCTCATGTCAAATTCAAGGCACCCCCGATAAACCAGCCAACCACACCAATAGGGAATGCTGGGTGTTTAAATAGGCCGGCAAGTTGGACGCCGAAAACAAGGAAAAGGGGCTGCATAGCGACGATGACGAGGAGCCCCGACCGCCAAACACGGGAGGACAGAAGAAATTCCCTCCCTAGGTGAAAACAGTGAATATGATAACTGCAAACCATATCCCCAAGCGGGAAAGGAAGCGTGCGCTAAGGGACGTCTACGCGATGGAGCCAGTCGCCCCAAAATTCAACCCATGGTCCTCTTGTCCGATTACTTTCGATCGCAGGGACCTTCCCACCAGTATCTGTCATGGCGGTTCAGCCGCATTGGTCCTTGACCCCATCATCGATGGATTCCATCTCACACGAGTCCTCATGGACAGCGGCAGCATCCTGAACCTCCTCTATCAGGACACAGTGTGCAAAATGAGCATTGACCCCTCAAGGATCAAGCCCACAAAAACCACCTTCAAGGGTGTCATACCCGGTGTAGAGGCCTATTGTACGGGCTCAATCACACTAGAAGTGGTCTTCGGATCTCTGGACAATTTCCGGAGCGAGGAGTTAATCTTCAACATCGTCCCCTTCCACAGCGGCTATCATGCACTGCTCGGCCGAACTGCATCTGCCAAATTCAATGTGGTACCGCATTATGCATATCTCAAGCTCAAAATGCCGGGACCTCGCGGGGTTATTACAGCTAATGGAAACAAAGAGCGCTCGCTTCGTACGGAGGATCACACTGCGGCCCTCACGGCGGAAGTACAAAACAGCCTTCTTAGGCAAACAACCAATTCGGCGATAAAGAACCTCGATACCGCCAAGCGAGTCCGGAGTACTCCACTACAGGATCGTCCGACACGACCAGAGCTCGACTAGCAATTGGGCCTCCGCCCTAGTCCCAGCCAAGCGGCGACACTCATGCCGTGCGTACATAACTACGCACTTAAAATACCATGGGCATAGGCGGAGGCACGACCATGACACGGTCCATAATGCGGCTCGACCACCCCAGGACACGAGCATTTTTGCACCCATTTTTTCTTTCAGGTCCCTACCTTCTGGAGGCTCTTCCGAAAGACCGACTATCATACACATAGAGGGATGGACACACCAGGAGGACAAGAAGCTTTGGCATACAAGGGAATCCTCAGGTGGTCTATGATAACAATCGTTATACCTGTTTTACATAACCGCATACCGCCCGATCCTGGTTAAGATGTGTCAAGCAGTCCTATTCTTCTTATCGCACTACTTGTATATGTACACTTTGACATATCATTTTAAAGGGAAAATAGTATACAGCGTCAGCTTGCTATTAAGTTTATTTGCCCCTTTTTCTTTACTGCTTATTTATTATACCCTTGCATTTTGGCTCATCCAGTTTGCCAGGGGCTTCAGTACCCCATAACCTGGCAAGACAAGTCCGAACACTTTTGACAGTGCGGCACCCCGAACTTATAGCACTATATACATCAGCTCCGAATCATGTCTTGGGTCAATAGTTGGGTTTGCCCGGCTCCTATGTTTTGGCACCTTACGTTCCGCTATATCGGCTAAGGTAGCACTGGGAGAACTACTGCGATTGTGTCCCGGTTCTTCCGGACGAGCACCTCATTAGAGAAAGCCAAAAACTGACTGTCATGATAAGGGGAGAGATGGTCGTTGTTCGAGAGGTCTCAAATCCTTAAAGATTTTTTCCGCGTCAGGCGAGGAATCGGCCTTGTCCGATTAAGGCGTACATAACGCCCCAAGTCCGGCTTTCCGGATACTAGCGGCTTCGCCAAAATTTAAAATTGTAGACTTCTATGGCTAAGTGATGGCGATAAAGCCGTATAGTCTCATTGCCTTGTTCGTGGAGCTAAACACCTCCTTAAAAGGACCAAAAACTTGGATAAAGAGTGTTTATACTTATCCCAAACACCCCAGTACTAGTTACATGGGGGCGGAAGCCAACGACTGGCCAACTCTCAAGATTTAAAAAAAACGGCCGCACAGAAGGTAATATTTTAAATTAACAAGCACTACATAGCACACATGAACTGGTTTTCATAATACAGGATGACATGATTACATCCATTCAAATATCACATCCTTCGTACATTCATCCGCCACAAGGCAGACACCCTTAATGACATTGTCATAGTACTGTTCGGGGTGGCAATGTTCCTTGCCCTTCAGCGGCCCCTCCATCACTAGCTTATCGGTGTTCATCTTCCCCCAGTGCACCTTCGCACGAGCCAAAACCCTGCGTGCACCCTCAATACAGACGGACCGCTTAACGACTTCAAGCCATGGACAGGCATTCACCATCCGCTTGATAAAGCCGAAGTAGCTGCTGGGTAGGGGCTCGCCAGGCCACAGCCAGACTATGAAGTCCTTCACGGCCAGTTCGGCCGCCTTGTGGAGGTCGACCAATTGATTTAGTTGGTCGCTCAAGGACATCAGGTGTTCGGCCCCAATATATTGGGACCAAAACAGCTTCTCCATCAAGCTTCCCTCCTCAACCCTGTAGAACTCTGCGCCATCAGAGATGTTGCGCGGTAGATCTGCGAATGCTCTTGGAGAGCTCTGAATTCGGGTAAGTAAAAGGAAAGTATCCTCCACATGCTTGCTTTGCATAATGAAAGGCTTACTCGCAACTATCTTCTTGGCCGCCTCAATTTCCTGGAGGGACTTCTGGGCTTCGGGCTTAACGTCTAGTGCGCTCTGATGGCCTTTCACAAGTTCCGACTCTTGTGTCTTGGAGTCACGCTCCAAGGACTCGAATTTTTTGACGAAGTCCCGGAGCTCTTGCTGGACCTCATCAACCCACGCCTCTTGTTTTACGCGCTCAATTACCTCCTCATCCGCTTTGTTTTTGGCCTCGGACATCGCCTTCTTAAGGGCGGCCACATCGGTCATGGCCCCTAGCAAAATTTATCATGCTTCTATCAACATCCACGATTTTTCCTTTGTATAACATCCAGACGGGGTATTGCTTACCTTTGTTTTCCTCGAGCTGCCTCTTCACGAGGCCGAGCTCTTCTTCGGCCTGCCCCAGGCTTTGCCTCAGTCCGAAGACCTCCGCAGTGGCGATGGCGGCGGCCAGCAGCAACGCCTGCTTATGCACATAGACATAATATGATTAGACTCCTGGGAATAGTATTTGATCCTTTGTTCGGCTTCTCTTGCCGAACACCAAACAGATCATCAGGGGCTACTGTCTACACCGTCATACTTTCTCATAATTTAAATTACTTACCTCAAAGCCTGTCAGGAGGCTGGTGCAGGCTTCAGTCAATCCGCTCTTGGCGGACTGGACCTTCGCAATCACCGTACTCATAAGAATACGGTGTCCTTCACCAAGGGAAGGCTCTGAAGAGCTTCCACCAGGTTATCCGATGCCTCTGGATGGACAGAGGTCATCGACACAGACGGCTCACCCCCCTTGGCGGGTGGCTGCCTGCCTGAATCCGGAACCACTAGAGGTTCTGGTGCAGTATTTGGCTGGGGGCCAAGCTTGTTGCGGCCCCCCTCATCCGAATCCATGGGGATCTCCCCCCCCCACATGAGCCCGGCATCAGGAGCCTCGCCTTGAGGCATCTCCAGGACTACCTCCTACCTCCTCCTGGCCCGGCATCCTCTGAGATAACACCTCGATGTCATCCGTGGGCCAGGGGGTGGAAGCCGTCGGGAGCGAATAGATATTCATCTCCGACGAGATCAAGGACCCATCCGAGGAGGCCGAGTCGATATGGGCTTTTGGCGGACTGCACAAACAAACCTTGACATAATAAGGAGCCATAAAGCTAAACTATGCAAGAAGTATCCTGACATACGAATACTTACAACTTTGCCAGGGGCTTGGCCCTGGGAAGCCACTCCTCCTCGCTATAGGCAGCGGTTGTGGAGTGGTCCGGAGGGAGGGTCTGTCCCTTCTTGGACCCTTCGGCCTCCCCGGAAGGGGCGGCCTTCCTTTTCTTATCCCGCTCGTTTTGGGGGAGAGGGTTTTCCTCCTCCTCCTCCTCGTTGTCGTTGGAGGAGTGCTCCTCTGTGTTTTTGGATGATGAGTCCAGCACCATGTTGCGCCGGAGACTTTTCCTAGTCCCCATGGCCTTTTTCTTGGCCTTCTTCTCCGACACCTCATAAGGCGCCGGAACCAGCATCTCCGTTAGGAGAGCGGTTGCTAGATCTTCAGGCAACGGAGCCGGACAGTCGATCCACTCCGCCGTTGCCACGTATTCCTGTCAGATCAGTACGGTGGCATAAGTTCCTCCCACAAATATACTGAGGTAAGGCACATCTTGCAAAATGTAGAATACTTACCGCATTGGTGTGGCACTTGGTGCCGAGTCCGCGGTCTTCGAAAGTGGGAGGAGGGACTTCACTGGACATGAACAACACCTTCCAGACATCTTTGTGCGTCGTGTCAAAGAGCTCTTGTAGTGTCTGGTGTTGGGCCGCGTCGAACTCCCACAGGTTGAATGCCCGTCTTTGACATGGGAGAATCCGGCTAAATAGCATGACCTGGACCATGTTGACAAGCTTGATATTCTTGGTTATCATGTTCTTGACACAGTTCTGGAGTCCGGTCAGCTTCACGGATGCGCCCCAGGCTAGGCCCTTCTTCTTCCAGGAAGTGAGCTACACAGGGATGTCGGATCGGAATTCGGGGGCCGCCACCCAGGTGGCGTCGCGCGGCTCGGTGATGTAGAACCACCCTGATTGCCACCCCTTCACGGTCTCCGCAAAGGAGCCTTCGAGCCAGGTGACGCTGGGCAACTTGCCCACCATGGCGCCACCACACTCCGCCTGTTGGCCGACCACTATCTTCGGCTTCATGTTGAAGATCTTTAGCCATAGGCCGAAGTGGGGACTGATGCGGAGAAAAGCCTCACACACAACAATGAACGACGAGATATTGAGGATGAAGTTAGGGGCTAGATCATGAAAATCCAGCCCATAATAGAACAAGAGCCCACGGACAAATGGGTGGAGGGGGAATCCCAGTCCGCGGATGAAGTGGGTGAGGAACACGGCCCTCTCATGGGGTCCCAGAGTCACAATGATCTGCCCTGCGTCTGGGAGCCGGTGCGCAATATCTGCGGCCAAGTATCCGGCCGCCCGGAGCTTCGTAATATCCTCCTCCTTGACAGAGGAAGCCACCCACTTGCCTCCCGCTCCGGACATGTTTGGATGTGCGGAGAAGGTGAGAACTAGGGCGCTGGAGCTCGAGCATGCGAGAATGGATGAGCGAGGAAGGAAGTAGGCGTGGGTGAAAGAGGATAATCCTTATCTCTTTATAAAGGCGGTAGAAACTGTGGGCCTCCCCACTTGCCCGTTAAGATTGCTTATTTCCCAAGCGCCACGATTGATGGTGCGGTTGGGTTACCCATACTCGTATTGATGAGAATCCCGTGATAAGGGGACACGATCTCTGCTTCGAAAAGACGTGTCAAGAAAACCGCCTCGCATTACGTGTGGTAGCTGGTTGTGAAAAACAGTTTGAATAATGACCAAACTATGGCGTGATGTCATGCTATAAAAAGCTATCACCAGATTAGATTTGTGGAATATTATAATCTCTACGGTGGAATGTGGAATTTGTTTTGCAGAGCCAGACACGATCCTTGTGTTCTAAATCTCTTACGAAGTATTCGGAGAAGGAACCCGCCTTGCAATGCCGAAGACAATCTGCACACTAGACTCATCATCATTGAAGACTGGTTCAGGGGCTACGGAGGGAGTCCTGGATTAAGGGGTCCTCGGATAGCCAGACTATATACTTTGGCCAGACTGTTGGACTATGAAGATACAAGATTGAAGACTTCGTCCCGTGTCCAGATGGGACTCTCCTTTGCGTGGAAGGCAAGCTTGGATATTCGGATATGTAGATTCCTTCTCTGTAACCGACTCTGTGTAATCCTAGCCCCCTCCGATGTCTATATAAACCGAAGGGCTTAGTCCGTAGGACGACACCAATCATAATCATAGGCTAGCTTCTAGGGTTTAGCCATTACGATCTCGTGGTAGATCAACTCTTATAATACTCATATCATCAAGATCAATCAAGCAGGAAGTAGGGTATTACCTCCATCGAGAGGGCCCAAACCTGGGTAAAACATCGTCTTCCATGCCTCCTGTTACCATTATCCTTAGACGCATAGTTCGGGACCCCCTACCCGAGATCCGCCGGTTTTGACACCAATAGCAGTTGCCACAGACGCCTGCTTTTGAACAAAAGAGATGCCATAAAGTGAGTCTCCCGCGAACATATATTTGATCCTCTGTTCGGCTCTTTCTTTCACCGAACAGTGTATCAAGGGCTACTACCTATACTAAGACACTCTCCAAAACCTCACAAAACATACCTCAAAGCCCGTTATAAGGCCGATGTAGGCTTCATTCAGTCCACTCTCAGCAGACCGAATCTTCTCAATCACCATACCCATAAGGGCACGGTGTTCTTCAATGATGGAGGTGCTTGTAGGTGTCAAAACCGGCGGATCTTGGGTAGGGGGTCCCGAACTGTGCGTCTAAGGCTAATGGTAACAGGAGGCAGGGGATACAATGTTTTACCCAGGTTCGGGCCCTCTCGATGGACGTAATAGCATACTTCCTGCTTGATTGATCTTGATGATATGAGTATTACAAGAGTTGATCTACCACGAGATCATAGAGGCTAAACCCTAGGAGCTAGCCTATGATTATGATTGTCTTGGTCCTACGGACTAAACCCTCTGGTTTATATAGACACCGCAGGAGGCTAGGGTTGCACAGAGTTGGTTATAGAGAAGGAGATCTAACATCCGAATCACCAAGCTTGCCTTCCACGCAAAGGAGAGTCCTATCCGGACACGGGATGAAGTCTTGAATCATGTATATTCATAGTCCAATAGTCCGTCCAAAGTATATAGTCCGGCTGTCCGGATACCCCCTAATCCAGGACTCCCTTAGTAGCCCCTGAACGAGGCTTCAATGACAATGAGTCCGGCACGCAGATTGTCTTCGGCATTGCAAGGCGGGTTCCATCTCCGAATAATCCAAGGTAGATGTTGGACACAAGGATCGTGTCCAGCTCTGCAAAATAATTTCCACACACCACCGTAGAGAGCACAACACTTTACAAATCTAATCTGCTGACAATTTTTCATGGTGTGCCCTTACGCCGCGGCCTGGCTTAATACGAACCGGTTTTTCTCAGCCTGCCACGACACGCACTGCAAGGAGGTTTTATTGGCACGACTCGTCGAAGCAGAGATCGTGTCCCCCTTATTGTGGGATTCTCATCAATACGGGTGCGGGCAACCCCACCACGCCTGTTGGTATGACTCCGTGTTTTTAGGCAAGTCCCAAACGGTTACGCTGAGGACGCTTCATATTCACCCCCTTTATAGAGGGGCCGAGGCCTATCCCTCTCTCTTACCATGCTTGCGTCTTTCCGCATCTCGAGTTCCAACACCCGAAGCTCAAGCTTAGGCACTTCGGATCTTCAATCATGTCTGGATCCAACCTTCAAGGCCGGTGGATGGCCTCCTCTGTCACAGAGGAGGACATTGCAAAGCTTAGGGAGGCCAGATATCTGACCACTAGTATCAAGCACATGCTTCCTGCTCCAGGACAGGTCATCCCCACTCCCGAGCCCAACGAGAGCGACGTGTTTGTTTATCACTTCCTCCGAGGCTTAGGCTTCACCCTCGACCCCTTCGTGAGAGGGCTCATGTTCTATTACAGGCTAGATTTTCATGATCTAGCGCTGGACGCCATCCTTCACATCTCATCGTTTATCGTCGTGTGTGAAGCCTTCCTCCACATCACCCCACACTTCGGCTTTTGGCTCAAGACCTTCAATGTAAAGCCGAAGGTGATCGAGGGGCGACACGCGGAGTGCGGATGTGCTACAATAAGAAGAAACATCGATGACCCATGGCCAGAGGGCTTCTTCCCGGAGGTGTCCGATCTATGGCAGCGGAGGTGGTTCTACGTCACTGCTCCCCGAGGCACAAAGTGGGCGGCTGCCCCCGACTTCCGCTGGGCCCTCCGCCTCAACTGGCATCGTGGGCCAACGTCGGACTAGACTGGGGGAGTGCTAACGATGTACCAACATTGCAGAGCCGCATTCGGGAGCTTCTTGAGAGGGCATTAGTCTTGTCAGCATAATTCAGGTAATGCTTGTTCGACGGATCTTGTCGTGAAAGGTCGGCCTCTCCGGATGTGGGAGTTCAACCCAGAAGGTCCGCGAACTATTCAGCACTTCTTCGGCATGACACTTGATGTTATGTATAGGTTATTCTTCGCACCACAAGTAAAGTGTCCGGACACCACCGAGGATGCGGGCCTGAGCTGCAACCGCCCAAATACCCAAGTAAGTAACCGTGAGACCGAACACTTCGTTTATATTTATCACAACATTATTCTGAAAACCATCCGCGGCCAGGATTGTGTCACGCCCAATATGCGACCCTATCCAAAAGTAACTCGAAGGTCCCACCAAGGATAGACCCGCATATTGAAACGCTTTTGCAAGGTGGATATCATTACATGAACATTACATAATAGACGGGGATACATACATAAGGCATACAATGCCACACGAATACAACATCACAATACATTAGAGCATCATCCAACTACGGATGAAACACAAACAAAAACTCAAACGACATCCACCCTGCTAGCCCAGGCTGTCGACCTGGAACCTATCCCCTGATCGAAGAAGTAGAAGAAGAACTCAACGCAAGCAAGCATCGCTCTCGCGTCATGATCATCGCATAACCTGTACCTGCAACTGCTGTTGTAGTAATCTGTGAACCACGAGGACTCAACAATCCCATTACCATGGGTATCAAGACTAGCAAAGCTTAAAGGGAAAGGAAGGGGTAAAGTGGTGAGGCTGCAGCAGCGACTAAGCACGATATGGTGGCTAACATACGCAAATAAGAGCGAGAAGAGAGCAAAAGGAACGGTCGTGAAGCTAGCAATGATCAAGAAGTGATCCTGAACTCCTACTTACGTCAAACGTAACCCAGAAACCGTGTTCACTTCCCGGACTCCGCCGAGAAGAGACGATCACGGCTACACACGCGGTTGATGCGTTTTAATTCGGATCTGGTGTCAAGTTGTCTACAACCGGACATTAACAAATTCCCATCTGCCTATAACCGCAGGCACGGCTTTCGAAAGATTATACCCTGCAAGGGTGTCCCAACTTAGCCCATGACAAGCTCTCGCGATCAACAAAGGAATAGACCTTCTCCCAGGAAGACCCGATCAGACTCGGAATCCCAGTTTACAAGACATTCCGACAATGGTAAAACAAGACCAGCAAGACCGCCCGATGCGCCGACAATCCCGATAGGAGCTGCACATATCTCGTTCTCAGGGCAACACCGGATGAGACAGGCTACGAGTAAAACCAGACTTCGAGTTTCCCCGAGGTGGCCCCGCAGGCGGCTCGGTTCGGACCAACACTTAGACAAGCACTGGCCCGGGGGGCTAAAATAAAGATGACCCTCGAGAGAGCGACTCCCAAGGGAAAAGTAGGTGGTGGTGAGGCAAATGGTAAAACCAAGGCTGGGCCTTGCTAGAGGAGTTTTATTCAAAGTGAACTGTCAAGAGGGTCCCATAAATCACCCGACCGCGTAAGGAACGCAAAATCCGGGAACATAACACCGGTATGACGGAAACTAGGGCGGCAAGAGTGGAACAAAACACCAGGCATAAGGCCGAGTCTTCCACCCTTTACCAAGTATATAGATGCATTAATAATATAAGAGATATTGTGATATCCCAACCAAAATCCTGTCCACCATGGAGAAATCTTCAACTTCACCTGCAACTAGCAACGCTATAAGAGGGGCTGAGCAAAGCGGTAACATAGCCAAACAAAAATTTTCATAGGAAAGGTATCAAAGGTTAGAGGCTGACATGGCAATTTGGGATGGCTTGAATAAACAGGTGATAGGTAGCGCAGCATAGTGATAGAAAGAAACAACTAGCATAGCAATGATAGTAGTGAGATCCAGGGTAGCGGTCATCTTGCCTGAAATCCCGCAAGGAAGAAGAACGAGTCCATGAAGAAGACGAACGGGAGCAGTCGAACGAATCCTCACAATCGCAACATTACCGGAACTAAGAAGCAACACCGGAAAGAAACAAACAACATGGTAAATGCACAAGCATAAACATGGCATGATGCACAATCAAGTATGATGCATGTCCGGTTTAATGAGGCATGGCATAGCAAGTGTAACAAACAATACTACAAGTTAAGTGGAGATCAATATGCAACGAGTTGCATATTGACGAAACACCACATCAATTATTTAGTTCTCTCTCGGTTTTGTACCCAACAATATTAAATGTTATTAAACATGGCAAGGGGTGAAGCATATGAAAAACTACCTATCTAGACAAGTTTAAATGAGGCCGGAAACAACAAACAACAATTCCGGAAAATCCCCATATGCAAATTATGGATTTGGTACTGTTCTGCCCTAAACACAATTTTAATGTTGTTAAACAGCAAAACAAAGTGCATCATGTTAAACTAGGCATTTTCCACCCCATTTACATATAAAGTTTATTAAAATTGGAGCTACGGTTATTTAGTTATGAAATAAATCATTTTAGCATGGCATTATGCAAAATAAACACAAACATCATGTTAAACATTTTTAACATAGATGAAAGTGGCATATTATTAATCTACACAATTTTCTGAGCATTTTACATGTTGAAATCATTTTAATATGATGCACGGTTGAGGAGTTATTATATGCATGAACAACAGGGGGTTTTCTGCAAAACTGTAATTCACCGGATAATGTTAAAATCGCTGGACAGGAAAAAAATAGCAACGGGCTGAATCTAGTCAGCCCACAAGTGCACAAGAGAGGGGGCGGGGCTGCTCACCCTGGGCCAAGGCCCGGTCGGCTTGGAGGCGGGCTGGGCCGGACGAGGCCGTGGCCCACGCGGTCAACGGCGAGGAGGGGAGACCGGATCAGGGCGATGCAGGGCGCGGAGGCGGAGAGGGGCCATCTCCGGCGAGGGCAGGCGTGGGGAGGCCGGGACGGGGCCGTAGGTGGCCGGATGCGGTGGTCCTCGACCGGATCAGGTGAAGAGGAGGCCGGGGCGACGATCTAAACGGCGGTGAGGCTCGGCTCCGGCGGCGGCGCTTGGCATCCCGGGCGGCGGCGGTGGCCTGCGAGGGAGAGAGAGAAGATGAGAGGGCAAGGAGGAAGAAGGACAGGAAGGAGAGGGAAGGAGGAGAGCGGGGCGGGATGGCGCTTACCTGCTGGCTCCGGCGGGGCTGCCGGGTTGCCGGCGGGAGGCGTGAGGTGGCGGTCTCGATCCGGCTCGGGATCGAGCGGGAGGAGGGAGCCAGGGGCTCGCGGGGCGCTCGAGCGGCGAACGGGCTCGGGTGGGCTTCGACGGGGCCCAGATGATCCTAGCAGGGCCGCGGGGAAGTGGGGATACAGGGGAGGCGACGTGGCGGGGCTTGAGTGGCTCCAGGCAGTGGGGACGGCGGCGCTGGCCCGTGCGGTGGTGCCAAGTGGCGAGAGGAGGCTGGGGGTGCGGAAATGGAGGTGGCGGCGGCGCTGATTCCGAGGAGGAGGGGTGGCTGCGGCTGGGAGGTTTGGCTACTGCGAAAAATGGAAGGGAAGCTTCCATTTATAGGTGGGGCTAGGGTTTGAGGGGTTAGGAGGGGGATCTCGGAGCCCTCCGATTTCAATCGAACGGTTCCGGTCGGAGGGGGGAGTTAGATTGGGCCTAGGAGGGATTAGTGGGCTGTGAGAAGAGGAGAGAAAGAGAGGCCCGGCGGTAGTTTCGGAGACCGAAACGTCCGACGATTAAGCCGGCAACGGTGCCGCACGGATGACGGTTGGGCTATCAAACGGACTCCGAATGCGACGAAACTTGGCAGGCGGCCTGTCTACACTATAATAAGACCGCACGACAAGTTGCAACCCATTCCGAGAACATTTTTATGCCACTAATAAAATAATATTTCGGAGGTGCCACGGGCGCGTGCGAGTGTTGTCTGGACTCGGAACGGACAACGGAGAGAACCGGCGGAACCCGAACGGATGCAAGTTTTAAAAAACATGCAGATGAAATGCAGATGATGACATGAGGTGAGATGCATAACAAGAACAAAATGAAAAACAACAGACAAAAACCCAACCACGGAGGAAATAATAAATCACATAGCCGGAAATGGCAAGAGTCGGAGTTACGAATATGGAATGTTGTATCCGGGGCATTACAGATTGGCTCAACAAGGCGGAGAGAATCAGGTGTCCGGCCCCACTTCCTGAAGGCTCGTCTAGTCCTGCAATAGCCAGGATGCTTAGACGTGTGCTAAGTCAAGTGCCCTCGGGGGAAGATAAAGGGAAGAATAGAGAAGCAGAGCTTCACACATTGCACATCTAAACCGGAGGAATTACTGTCTCCACGAAGGAGAATAGTTGGGGAGGGGAATCTAAGGTCTCCTCCCTCCGCAGGAAGAAGAGGGCCGCCTCCGAAGACTTGGAAACGGAGGTGCCTAGACAAGGGAAGAAAACTTCGCCAAGGGGGCCTGCCCCGGAGGGCGTCCTTACCGCGCCATGCCCGCAAACGGGCCAGCCCTCCACCGAGCTGTAAGTTAATTGTAAATACAAAGCTACTGCTTCCTCCTCCGAGAACAATAACCAGGATCCATCGTTTGTAGTCCGTCTAGTAGCTCTTCTCGCTAGAGTTCGTCTTCGGGGGATCTTCTTCCGGAGATGATGGAGAGTGAAACCCCACCTGCCTCTCTGGGCCATGGGGCGGGCGACCCTGAGGTGTCATCATGGAGGAGTCCAGATTCGCCGAGGCCAGAAATTAGCACTTCGGCCGCCCTGAGCCCGGAGCGTTCGGCTCCCACGGGGGGCAATAAGAAGGGTCCGGTACAGTCTGGCGACCGGCTCGACACACTAACGGGCCTTCTGGAGCAAGCTGCTCTCTTGGAGGATCACCGTACATTAATGGGTATGGTGTTTGAGAAGATTTCATCCGCCAGAAGCGGGTTCAATGAAGCTTTTACGAGCCTGCTCAAAGGCTTTGAGGTACATAATGAAATACGTAATTTTTCAGTTGTATCACACGCACTAGGTGTGCTCCGTATAGATAGTATCCCCTGAGACTCTAGTTGCCAGCCCTAGGCGGCAAACGCAGGATCACACTCTCAAGTAATGATCGCACTGCATTCATGCGCAGGTGGCTAAGGATCCGGCGGTAGACCGGACCGCTGAATTCGCCGAACTGTGGCGACAGACTGAAGTTGTGGACGCCGACATCACGCTTCTGAACGAGCGGCTTGACGAGTCATAGAGTATGTGCTCTTTTTTTCTTATTTGTTTTAGGAAATATTAAGAGGAGCATAAATTTAATGTGATATGCTTTGGCCGCAGGTGGAGCTGCTGCCATGGAGGCCCTGAGGGCGGAACTTGCCCTAGCCAAGGAACAAGCCCGGGCTAGCAATGTGGCTGCCCTAAAGGCGGCCGAAGATTTTAGAGCCGAACGGGATGCTCATCGCCGAAGCGAAGATAAAATAGCCAAGATAGCTGTGTAGCCGAGAGATGCCGCCGGCCGGTATGAGATCCTTGAAAAGAAGAATCAGGCGAAGTCGGCTGACCCGAAGAAGGCCCTTGATGCGGCCAAGGAGACGCGTTCTAAAATTAGAGCTGTGCGGGAGGAGCTTCGACAGGCCGAAGAAATCGCGGTTGGAAGCCCCTATTCGTTGCGGATGAAGTTCTTAGATCCAAAGTATGCTGCTCTGGATCAGCTTTGGAGCGCTGCAGATGCGTATTCGAATCTGGCAAAAAGTACGGCTGATGCGACCAATTTCTTCAAGGATCAAAAAGATAATGAAGTAGAAAGGCTGTTCTGGTCGCAATTCAGTGCTCCAACGCGCCCGTTGCCATTGAGTGAGAGGATGGCTGCTGTGGCCGAGCTCCATAGGTTGTCCGGTCTTGCAATGAGGTCTGTAATAGACCATCTATGGCCAAAGGGACCGAGGCCGGATAGTTATTTTGGTTTAGTGCAACAATTCTATGGCGCCGTATCACGAATCGATGCCATGAATAGGTCGGCATGCATAGAGGGTGCACGGATGGCTCTTGCCGTGTTAAAACATATTGGGCGGATATGGAGGCCACCATCATTGCAACCTAGAATCTGGCAGGAAGCCAGGACCCAGCTAAGCACTATTTTGAGAAGGTCACAGAAGGTGCCCGTTTAATAGAGGCTCAGTGCACGAAGAGTGTCATGTTTGAGTGACAAGTCGTTCAATTGTAAAAACAATTTTACTTTAATTATAGAGGCTATGTTTATACTTTTGGCCGAAAGTGTTATTGTGCCTCCTGTGCGGCCGTTTGATGTATATATATAACTTGAAAGTTAGCAGTCGTTGGCTTCAGCCCCCATGCATATAATGTGGGGGTGTTTGCAAAAATGTGCGTGACCACACTTGATCCAACGTCTTGGTCCATTAAGGAGGTGATCGCACGTCGAACTAGGCAACCGGAATATATAGCTTTAACACTTTCACTTAGCCATAGGAGTTTGACCATGGGGCTACTATGTAGCCCCTGGTACCTTCGCGTGCATTCGGATACGCGTGCGTATGTACATGACCGAGAAACGGCCCTTCGTTGATGCAGTGGAATCCCAAAGATTCCGATGAGTCCTCGAGTGGTTGACCAGTCTCCCGCTATATCATGATAGTCAGTTTTCGGCTTTCTCTATTGAGGTGCTCATCCGAAATAACTAGGGCACAATCGCAGTAGTTCTCCTTTGGCCTCCTTAGCCAATAGAACAAAACATAAGGCAGCAAACCCAGGAGCCGGGCAAACCCAACATTTGACCAAAGACATGACTCGGAGCTGATGGATATAAGGCCAAACTCGCGACGCTGAACACTCCCGACGGTATTCGGACTTTATAACATATACTGGGCTGAGCAGCGCCCTTGATTATGAACCCTGTATTTCTAGGTACGTGCATTATCTGTCGTGGCAAAATGCCAATAACGCCAGTATCCCCTGTGGGTGTATTGAATACCCATGGGATGTCAAGCAACAAGAGACAATAAAGAAGGTCTATAGAGGGGCTTAATCTAAAGAGAAACCTTTGAGCGGGGCCCTGCTGCACGTCTGCTCCTTTGTCTCCGTTGTGCCATCTCCTGGGAGGGTGTAGCATGAATGGTGTCTGTAGAAAGGAAAACTCATGTAAAAGAGTATGGCATAAGCGTGCGAAAAGTTGGTTATTATCAATGGATAGTAGAAGTGTGAGACATTGGCATGTTGATAAGGTCAAGCCAAATGGTGGGTTTTATTGCATGTTTGCAGCCCCTCATGCCCTCTATGGGGGTACATGTATAGCACCCAGCTCAGGTTTATCTAGGCTGTTACCGACGATGGTGCGCCGGACTCATCTAACCGTGTCCGTGGTCTTAACGACCAATCATGCATTCTGATAGGAGAGGCCGCTTAGTGTTCGGCCGCTAGAGCCACCACATACTCTTCCGCATGTAAGGAATGCTCTTTGTTTCCGCTAAGAGTGATGACGCCACGTGGACCGGGCATCTTGAGTTAGAGGTAGGCGTAGTGCGGTACTGCGTTGAAGTGAGCGAAGGCCATTCTTCCGAGCAATGCATGATAACCACTTCGTAAGGGAGCGATGTCGAAGAGTAATTCTTCGCTTCTAAAGTTGTCGGGAGAACCAATGTCACCTCTAATACGAGGGAGCCCCTGCAGCAGGCCTCAACACCTGGTACCACTCGTTTAAAGGTGGTGTTACTTTGGTTGATTCTGGATGGGTCTATCCCCATCTTGCGGATAGTGTCCTGATATATTAGATTGAGACTACTGCCGCCGTCCATGAGGACACGAGTGAGATGGTATCCATAAATTATTGGGTCAAGCACCAAGGCAGCCGATCCTCCGTGCCGGATACTAGTCGAGTGGTCCCTGTGATCAAAAGTGATCGGGCAGGCCGACCAGGGGTTGAGTTTGGGGGCGACGGGCTCTATAGCATATACATCTCCGAGCGCGCGTTTGCGCCTTCTCTTTGGTATGTGAGTTGCGTAGATCATGTTTACTGTTCTTACTTCTGGTGGGAATTTTTTCTTTTCCCCAGTGTTCGGCTGGAGAGGCTCATCCTCGTCTTCACTTGGTGTTTCCCTTCCCTTGTGTTCAGCATTTAACTTTCCGGCCTCCTTAAAGACCCAGCATTCTTTGTGAGTGTGGTTCGCAGGTTTTTAGGGGGTGCCATGAATTTGGCACAATCTGTCCAGGACTTTGTTCAGGCTGGACGGTCCCTCTTTGCTGCCTTTAAATGGCTTCTTTCATTGACCGGGTCGAGAGCCCCTGAATCCGGTGTTTACCGCCGTGTTGTCCGGAATTTCTTCCTTGTTTCGATGCTTGTTTTTATTGCGCCTTGGCTTCCCGTTGCCATCCCTAATTTCAGATGTGCCCTGGTCACTGGTGCCTCTACGGGCCAACCAGTTGTCCTCACCCGTGCAGTAGTGGGACATAAGGCTTGTTAAGGCCGCCATTGTCCTCGGCTTTTCTTGGCCGAGGTGTCTAGCGAGCCACTCGTCTCGGATACTGTGCTTGAAGGCCGCTAGGGCTTCGGCATCCGGACAATCAACAATTTGATTCTTCTTAGTGAGAAATCTGTTCCAAAGCTTACGGCGGACTCTCTGGGCTGTTGTATTATGTGAGTTAAATCGTCTGTGTCCGGAGGTCGGACATAGGTCCCTTGAAAATTGGCCCTGAAAGCGTCCTCATGTTCTTCCCAACTTCCGATTGAATTTTTGGGGAGGCTTTTCAACCAGTGTCGAGCCGGCCCCTTCAACTTGAGGGGAAGGTATTTGATGGCGTGGAGGTCGTCCCCACGAGCCATGTGGATATGAAGGATAAATCCTCAATCCAGACCCCAGGGTCTGTCATTCCGTCGTATGCCTCTATGTTCACGGGTTTGAATCCCTGTGGAAATTCGTGATCCCATACCTCTTCGGTGAAGCACAGAGGGTGCACAGCCCCTCTGTATATGGACATGTTGTGGCATGCTGTCGACTGTTGTTGTGTCCGGTGTTGATTCTGAACTGGTTTTGATCAGTCTGATAGTTTTGGTAACCGTAATCCTACGCCGGAGCATGTCCTCTAGATCCATAGATGGACCTGGTCGTGCCGACCTTTTTGTATAGGAGCTCATGTAAATCGTGTGCAGCGTCAGTAGCTGCTCTATTGCGGTCATGAAGTGGTTGGTCTGGTCAATTGGCCATATTGTTCTTTGGCGGAATGGCTTCATCGTCGAATTCGGGCAGTAGCTTGCGCTTTGGGTAGCTCTTTGTGTGGCGATCGTCGCCACATTTTTCTTCAGTGTCTAGCACATTGTTCCATCTGCGGTTGAGCGTATCCTGCGCGGCTTTAAGCCTTTGCTTCTGCTTCTTTAGGCTTCTCGCAGTGGCCATAAGCCTTCGGTGGAGGTTATCTCGTTCCAAACATTTTTCCGGGATGATGAATGCATCATCGCCAGAACTATACTCTTCTGCAGAGGCAGGTTGATGAGTGCGGCCCTCGGGATCGCTGTGATCGGGCGTCTGCTCCGGGCTGTGTTCGGCGTGACCTAGCTCATCCTGCTCCATCGCTGGGTCCATATGGTCGTTGTTGCCTTTGGAGTTGACTGGGGTATCGATTTTTCTAGTGCTCTTATCGCTATTTTTATTGTGGCTGGACTTAGAGTGGTGCCTGCACCATCGTTTTGGCTTTTGTTCGGGGGTTTTATCCTCCGTTGTGTCCTTTTTGTCGCCGTTGTCCTCGTTAGGTGCGTCCACCATGTATATATCATATGATGAGGTGGCAGTCCAGCGTCCCGTGGGCGGTGGTTCCAAATCGTCCCCAGCACCATCGTCCATACAGTCGGTGTTGTGGGAGTCGAAGTCAAGCATGTCCGTTACGTCATTAACAGTGGCTATTAAGTGGGTGGCGGGTGGGCGGAGATTTTCTTCGTCGTCCGAATCCCCCACAAGACGGACATAGTTCGGCCAAGAGTCCTCTCACAAAGAGAGAGACCTTAAAGAGTTTAGCACGTCACCAAAGGGTGGGTGCTGAAAGATATCCACGGCAGTGAACTCCATGATTAGTGCCCAATCAGCTTCGATGGGCATGGATGCGCGCGGTCCTGGACCTCTAGCCGGAAACAAGTCCGGGGGTCCGGCGACACAGATTTCCTTAGAGGTGGAGTCTGTATTCGGCTCCAATGCCAATGAGTATGCGGCCTCGATGGTGAGGTCCATCCACCCGTCCTCGGACGACGCGCTCTGCCCCGGATTTAGGTCCGGGGCTGCTGCAGGTGCTATATCCCGAATACTGTCCGACGGTTGATCCAAGTCGTGCCCGTCGTGACCATTCGGCGCTCCCCACAAAGGCCCGAATTCATCGAATATCAAGTCTCCGCGGATGTCGACCGTGTAATTCAAGTTTCCAAACATGACCTAATGGCTAGGGGTGTAGCTGTCGATCTGCTCCAGGTGGCCAAGCGAGTTGGCCTACAGTACGAAGCTGCCGAACACGAAGATCTGTCCCGGGAGAAAAGTCTCACCTTGGGCCATGTTGTTCTTGATGATTGAAGGAGCCATCAAGCCTTGCGGTGACGACACAGTGGAACTCTCAATGAAAGCACCAATGTCGGTGTCAAAACTGGCGGATCTCGGGTAGGGGGCCCCGAACTCTGCGTCTAAGGCTAATGGTAACAGGAGGCATGGGACACAATGTTTTACCCAGGTTCTGGCCCTCACGATGGAGGTAATACCCTATTTCCTGCTTGATTGATCTTGATGATATGAGTATTACAAGATTTGATCTACTACGAGATCGTAGAGGCTAAACCCTAGGAGCTAGCCTATGATTATGATTGTCTGGGTCCTACGGACTAAACCCTCCGGTTTATATAGACACCGGAGGAGGCTAGGGTTACACAGAGTCTGTTACAGAGAAGGAGATCTAACATCCGAATCGCCAAGCTCGCCTTCCATGCAAAGGAGAGTCCTATCTGGACACGGGATGAAGTCTTGAATCTTGTATCTTCATAGTCCAACAACCCGGACAAAGTATATAGTTCGGCTGTCCGGATACCCCATGATCCAGGACTCCCTCAGCGCTCTTCAGTGCCGTCGATAAAGCACCCTGCACCTCTAGCTGGACAGAAGTTGCCGATGGAACAGGCGCACCCCCACCAGCCGAGGGACGCTGCCTGCCTGATTCTATAGCCGTATTGGACTCCGGAATCGTGTCCGGCTGGGGGCCGAATTCGAGATAGCCCCCGCCATCGACATCCATGGGAGCCTTTTCTCCCGTATGTCCGGCCCCCGAAGTTTGGCCTTCTAGCACCGCCTTGATGATCTTTTCCCCCCTCCTTGGCCGGGGTCCCTTTGGGATGATACCTCGGTGTCATTCACGTGTTTTGGGAGGGAGCCTTCGGGGGTGTCTTGTTGTCCATAGCATCTGAGCCCAGTGAATCCTCCGATGAGGATTGTTTGGTGCGGGACCTCGCCGGACTGCCAAAAAGCATGGCTTAAAACATGATGCCATAGTGAGTCTGGATGCGCAAACGTGTTCGGATTTTATATACTCACGAGTTCACCAGGGGCTGGGCCCTGGGATCCCACTACGGGCTGCTGTCGGTAGCAGTGGTGGACTCCTCTAGGAGGGGAGTTTTTCCGTTCTTAGGCGACTCGGCCTCCAAAGATGTGGAGGCCGTCCTTTTCTTTCCTCCCCTCGCTGGGGACTCATCTTCCTCCTCTTCCTCGTCTTCTCCGGAGGAAGATCGAGCATCAGAATCTTTGGATATTGTGTTCGAAGTGCCACGGCAACGAAGGACGCCCCTGGTCTTTTTGGCCTCCTTCTCGGCTATCTTCTTCGGTGCCTTGTAAGGTGCCGGGACCAGCATCTTCGTCAGAAGTGGGACGACCGATTCTTCCGGAAGAGGGGCGAGACAGTAGATCCGCCCCGCCTTCTTCGCCCAACCCTAGGAGACTTGTGGAAAATGAATTAAGCATTTCCCTCAGGTTATGCAAATAAAACATATGAATTGCCAACATACAATGACTTACCGAGCTTGCAGGGCGGGACAGTTGGTACCCGCGGTCCTCGACGGAGTCCGGCCATGATTTGGCAGACTTAAAAAGCACCTTCCAGATGTCCTTGTGTGAGGAGCCGAAGAGCTCCCGCGGGGTCTGATGCTTGGCCGGGTCGAATTCCCATAAATTGCAAGCCCTGTGTTGACAAGGAAGAATCCGGCGGACTAACATTACCTGGACTACATTGACTAGTTTGATATTCTTGTCTTCCATATCCTTGACGCGCATCTGGAGCATTGACAGTTCGTCAGACAAAGACCAGTTCAGGCCTTTTTTGGGCCAGGACATAAGCCGCAGGGGAGCTCCGGATCGGAATTTGGGAGATGAGGCTCATTTTGGGTCGCACGGCTCGGTGACATAGAACCATTGCTGCCGTCACTCTTTGATGGAATCATTGAAAGTACCTGACGGCCATGTGACATTGGGCATCTTGCTCACCATGGCACCTCCGCACTCGGCGTGTTCACCGCCCACCACCTTGGGCTTCACATTAAAAATCTTCAGCCATAATCTAAAGTGTGGTGAGATGCGGAGAAAGGCCTCACACACGATGATGAATGTCGAGATGTTGAGGAAGGAATTGGGGGATAGATCATGAAAATCGATCCCGTAGTAATATATGATGCCACGAACAAATGGGTGGACAGGAAACCCTAGCCTGCGGACAAAGTGAGGGAGAAATACAACCCTCTCGTGGGGTTCCGGGGTTGGGACAATCTGTCTCGCCGTCGGGAGACGATGGCTGATTTTCTTGGCCAGATACCCGGCCTCCAGAAGCTTTTTGATATCCTTCTCCCGGATGGTAGGGCCTTTGTGGGCGGAGATGATGAACTCTTGGGCGCTAGAGCTCGAGCAAAAGAGAGAATGGACAAGCAAAGAGAGAGAAAGCCGTGGGTGAAAAAGGGTATGTCTTATCTCCTTATAAAGGCAGCAAGGATCTTGCGCCTCTCCACTTTCCCGGTAAACTTGCTTATTCCCCAAGCGCCGCAATTGATGGCGCAGTTGGGTCACCCACACCCGTATTGATGAGAATCCCGTGATAAGGGGACATGATCTCTGCTTGGACAAGATGTGTCAATAAAACCGCCTCGCAATATGTGCGATAGCAGGTTGGGAAAAACGGTTCGCGTAATGATCGGGCCGCAGCGTGATGTCACACTATGAAAAATTGACAACAAATTAGATTGGTGGAATATCTATGGTGGTATGTGGAATTTTTTTTGCAGAGCCGGACACGATCCTTGTGTTCTAAATCTTCTATGGAGTATTCGGAGAAGGAACCTGCCTTGCAATGCCAAAGACAATCTGCACACCGGACTCATTGTCATTGAAGCCTGGTTCAGGGGCTACTGAGGGAGTCCTGGATTAGTGGGTCCTTGGATAGCCGGACTATATACTTTGGCCGGACTGTTGGACTATGAAGATACAATATTGAAGACTTCGTCCCATGTTCGGGTGGGACTCTCCTTTGCGTGGAAGGCAAGCTTGGCAATTCGGATATGTAGATCTCCTTCTCTGTAACCGAATCTGTGTAACCCTAGCCCCCTCCGGTGTCTATATAAACCAGAGGGTTTAGTCCATAGGAGAAAAACAATCATAATCATATGCTAGCTTCTAGGGTTTGGCCTGTACGATCTCGTGGTAGATCAACTCTTGTAATACTCATATCATCAAGATCAATCAAGCAGGAAGTATGGTATTACCTCCATCGAGAGGGCCCGAACCTGGGTATACATTGTGTCCCCCGCCTCCTGTTACCATTCACCTTAGACGCACAGTTCGGGACCCCCTACACGAGATCCGCCGGTGTTAACACCGACAGGATGCCCCGGAAGGCATCCCCTCTTTCGTCTTCGTTTATCGGTAACTTTACTTGGAGCTATATTTTTATTCGCCACATGATATGTGTTTTTCTTGGAACGTCTTGTATGATATTAGTCTTTGCTTTTTAGTTTTCCACAATCATCCTTGTTGTACACACCTTTTAGGAGAAGCCCACTTGATTAGAATTTATTAGAATACTCTATGTGCTTCACTTATATCTTTTGACCTAGATAGTTTTTGCTCTAGTAATTTACCTATATCTTTTAGAGCACGGCGGTGGCTTAATTTTGAAGAAATTGTTGATCTCTAATGCTTCACTTATATTATTTTGAGAGTCTTTTAGAACAACATGGTATTTTCTATGGTTATAAATTTGGTCCTAGAATGACGAGCATCCAAGTTGGGTATAGTAAAAACTATCATAGGAAGTGCATTAAACACTAGGATCAATTTGATGCTTGATAATTGTTTTGAGGTATAAAGGTGGTAATGTTAGAGTCATGCTAGTGGGTAATTATGAAATTGAGAAATACTTGTGTTCAAGTTGGAAAGTCTCGTAGCATGCACGTATGTTAAAAGTTGTGTGACAAATTTGTTGCATGATGTGCTCTTTTGATTATCTTCCTTATGAGTGGCAGTCGGGGACGAGAGATGGTCTTTTCCTACCAATCTATCCCTCTAGGGACATGCGTAGTACTACTTTGCTTTGAGGGTAAGTAGACTTTTGCAATAAGTATGTGAGTTCTTTATGACTAATGTGAGTCCATGGATATACGCACACTCACCCTTCCACTTTGCTAGCCTTTATTGTGCCGCACAACTTTCGCCGGCATCATGCACCCATTATTTACCTTCCTCAACACAGCCACCATACCTACCTATTATGGCATTTCCATAGCCATTCCGAGATATATTGCCATGCAACTTTCCATTGTTCCGTTATTATGACATGCTCCATCATTGTCATATTTCTCTTTGCATGATCATGTAGTTGACATCGTATTTGTGGCAAGGCCACCCTCATAATTTTCATACATGTCACTCTTGATTCATTGCATATCCCAGTGTTGAGTTGTAATTCTTGAGTTGTAAATTAACAAAAGTGTGATGATCTTCATTATTAGAGCATTGTCCCAAGTGAGGAAAGGATGATGAAGACTGTGATTCCCCCAAAAGTCGGGATGAGACTTCGGACTTTAAAAAAAAAGAGGCCAAAGAGCCCACCAAAAAAAATAAAGGCCAAATGAAAAAAAGGGAGGCCAAATAAATAAAATGAGAGAAAAAGAGACAAGGGACAATGCTACTATCTCTTTTCCACACTTGTGCTTCAAAATAGCACCACGATCTTCATGATAGAGAGTCTCTTGTGTTGTCTCTTTCATATACTAGTTGGAATTTTTCATTACAGAACTTGGCTTGTATATTCCAATGATGGGCTTCCTCAAAATGCCATAGGTCTTCGTGAGCAAGCGAGTTGGATGCACACCCACTTAGTTTCTTTTGTTGAGCTTTCATACATTTATAGCTCTAGTGCATCCGTTGCATGGCAATCCCTACTCACTCACATTGATATCTATTGATGGGCATCTCCATAGCCCGTTGATACGCCTAGTTGATGTGAGACTATCTTCTCCCTTTTTGTCCTCACAACCACCACCATATACCACCATAGTGCTATGTCCACGGCTTGCGCTCATGTATTGCGTAAGAGTTGAAAAAGCTGAAGCGCGTTAAAAAGTATGAACCAATTGCTCGGCTCGTCATCGGGGTTGTGCATGACGGCAGTATTTTGTGTAATGAAAATGAAGCATGGCCTAACTATATGATTTTGTAGGGATAAGCTTTCTTTGGCTATGCTATTTTGATAGGACATGATTATTTGTTAGTATGCTTCGAGTATTATTATTTTTATGTTTTATAAGCTTTTATCTTGAATCGTTTGGATATGAACAATCATGCCACAATAATGAAAATTACATTGAGAATTATGCTAGGTAGCATTCCGCATCAAAAATTCTGTTTTTATCATTTACCTACTCGAGGACGAGAAGGAATTAACCTTGGGGATGCTTGATACGTTTACAACGTATCTATAATTTTTTATTGTTCCATGCTATTATATTACCCATTTTGGATGTTTATGGGCTTTACTTTACACATTTATATCATTTTTGGGACTAACCTACTAACCGGAGGCCTAGCCCGTATTGTTGTTTTTTTGCCTATTTAAGTGTTTCAAAGAAAAGGAATATCAAACGGAGTCCAAACGGAATGAAACCTTTAGGAGCGATCTTTTTGGAACAAACGTGATCCAGAGGACTTGGAGTGCAAGTCAAGAAGCAATCGAGGAGGCCACGAGGGTGGAGGGCGCGCCCCCCTATCTCGTGGCCCCCCCGGGCATCCACTGACCTACTTCTTCCTCCTATATATACCCACGTACCCCGAGAACATCAGAGGCGACCACGAAAAACTATTTACACCATCATAAACTTCTATATCCGTGAGATCCCATCTTGGAGCCTTTGTCGGCACTCTGCCGGAGGGGGAATCAACCACGGAGGGCTTCTACATCAACACCATAGCCTCTCCGATGAGTTGTGAGTAGTTTACCACAGACCTAAGGGTCCATAGTTATTAGCTAGATGGCTTCTTCTCTCTCTCTTTGGATCTCAATACCATGTTCTCCTTAATCTTCTTGGAGATCTATTCGATGTAACTCTTTTTGCTATGTGTTTGTCGAGATCCGATGAATTGTGGGTTTATGATCAAGTTTATCTATGCAAAATATTTGAATCTCCTCTGAATTCTTTTATGTATGATTAAGTTAACTTTGCAAGTCTCTTCGAATTATCAGTTTGGTTTGGCCTACTAGATTGATCTTTCTTGCAATGGGAGAAGTGCTTAGCTTTGGGTTCAATCTTGCGGTGTCCTTTCCCAATGACAGCAGGGGCAGCAAGGCACGTATTGTATTGTTGCCATCAAGGATAAAAAGGTGGGGTTTATATCATATTGAATGAGTTTATCCCTCTACATCATGTCATCTTTCTTAATGCGTTACTCTGTTCTTTATGAACTTAATACTCTAGATGCATGCAGGATAGCGGTTGATGTGTGGAGTAATAGTAGTAGATGCAGGCAGGAGTCGGTCTACTTGTCACCGACGTGATGCCTATATACATGATCATGCCTAGAAAATATCACAATTATTCGCTTTTCTATCAATTGCTCGACAGTAATTTGTTCACCCTCCGTAATACTTATGCTATCTTGAGAGAAGCCACTAGTGAAACCTATGGCCCCTGGTCTATCTTTTATCATATAAGCTTTCAATCTACTTTTATTTGCATCTTTACTTTTCCAATCTATATCATTAAAATACCAAAAGTATATTTATCTTATCTTATTATCTCTATCAGATCTCACTTTCGCAAGTGGCCGTGAAGGGATTGACAACCCCTTTATTGCGTTGGTTGCAAGTTCTTGTTTGTTTGTGTAGGTGCATGGGACTTTTGACGACCCTCCTACTGGATTGATACTTTGGTTCTCAAAAACTGAGGGAAATACTTACGCTACTATTGCTGCGTCACCCTTTCCTCTTCAAGGAAAACCAATGCAAGCTCAAGACGTAGCAAGTACCTGTTGTAACAAGCAGTGTCCGGCTTCCCATTTATTGTTGCATTCATCGGCTTCTATACCTTAATAATGTCACTCTCCACTTGTCGAGCGAATGCGAGAAGTCAGGGCATTTTTACACTTGCCACCCTAACCATGTAAATAAATCGTCTATTAAAGAGACGGGGATCCTCAGATCCAAAACACACCATCTTCCCCAAGCGAGGATCCATCGGAGCGTGCCCGAAAAAACCATCCCATCATGGCCGGCCACCGCAGCTCCTCCTCTCACGCTCATGGCGCCAAGCCAGGTGATTGGGAGAAGTGTACCATATCCCACGGTCGGTTGGTGGAGGTGCAGACCCAGGGGTTTCTCCCACCTGCATATCTTGTACCCGTTCGTGCCGGACTGGCCACTTTTGACGGCGGGGAGCAAGCGGATAGTTTTCCCAACCCATCCCGGGGGAGCGGGTGTGCCATGTCCCTTACTTACTGAGGGGCCTCAGATTTCCAATCCATCCGTTCCTCTATGAGCTCCTAGAGTATTATGGCCTCCAGCTGCACAACTTCACCCCTGCCTCCATCCTGCACATCGTAGGCTATGTCGCCCTTTGTGAGTTATTTCTGGGTTGCGAAGCTCATTTCGAGCTATGGAAGAGGTTGTTCTGCCTCGTCCCTCGCAATCAGGAGGGATCAATATACCAAGTGGGTGGACCCGAAATATGGCGCATCGCCGGGATCGGATACGTGTCCGGCACTCCGAAGAAGACATCCGAAGAATGGCCTTCCGAGTTGTTTTATATAGAGGACGTCTCCCTTCCTGACCCTATCCGGATGGGTCTTCCTGAGTTCGCAAATGCCCCGTTGAAGAAACGCCGTAGCTGGTGTCCCCGGAGCCCCCAGGAGGAAGATAGCAGAGATGTCCTTCAACAGATGGGCAGGATAAAAATGCTGGCCAAATCTGGATTGACAATAATCGAGGTTATGTCAATATGCATAATGCGGGAGGTGCAACCACTGTAGTATCGGGGGCATCCCATGTGGCACTTCAATGGAAAAGACGATGCCACCCGCTGCGGTCGGAAAGGTCCGAACTCCGCCACCCTTCTAGCAAAAATATTGTCCGATTTGTATAAAGGAGAAGAAGAGTAGTTCATCCGTATTAAGCCACGGGATGGATTTTCCATGTACAACCCTCCTAGCTGGGTGAGTTGCTATCTTTTGCTCAAATCTACTCATTCCCGCAGTCTTTCATCACAAATATTTACCTTGCTAGTCCATAACAGGAACTGCAAAAAGCTGTGAGGGAGGTCCACAGCCCGCCTCCACAGCCAGAGGACCACAACCAGGCCCTCGACCCCGGTCTTGAAGAAGATCCGAACATATTTGTGGAGCTCGTCGACAGGATGTTTTACCAGGCAAGCTGCGATGGTGCCTTGGTGGCCATCATTTCCGACTATCCCAGCCTACTCCCTGCATCATATGTAAGTAAAACAAGAGTCCTAACTTCCGAAAAAGGATCCCCTTTTTATGCCTTACCCACCGCACATGCATTACGCTTTACAGGGAAGGCCATCGGGGCGCCGTGCCGAACCCGCGGCGACTCACCAACAAGGGGCGCCCAAGCCGGTTAGGCTTAAAAGAAAAGAGATTAGGACTGAGCCGCCATCGAAATGGTATGATTTAAAATATGATCCACGATCGTCATCTTTAAAATATAACAATGTCCGCTATGTCCTGGCAGAAAAAGTATCCGTCGGACTGTGTCCGGAGATCTTGCCGACTACGCTTCTACCAGCCGTACTCCAGAACTGGCCTCAAAGGTGGAGGCTAACATGGGGACAACGCCAGACGGTCCTCCTATATAGGATGTGGTTAGAATATCCACTACAAATTCCGAAGTGGAGAGCGCTATGAATCATCGACGTCGGCGGGCCACACTCCGCAATCCGAATATCTCCGAAGAGGCGTCCAATGCCTTCAACTCTGGAGACGCGTACATCTGAGCTGCTCAAGATGGGCTTGCTACAGCCGCAGACCAGTATTTAAAAGATATACGAGTACGCAAAGCTGATAATTATGTATATCAGTAGCCCTTGAGACTTGAAACAGTTGGTACAACTGATTTAAGGATTATTGTGTGAATAGGTTCTTAAGAGTTGGAGGAGTGTAAAGCCCAACTAAGTGCCGCAGTTGCCAGAATGGAGGAATCCAAGAAGGCCTCATCTGGTAATATTTGTCTCGATCAATAAAAACATAATTACGTGTACCAGTTGTTATTCGGCATGTGTGCAGATCTGACAATAGATTCCGCAGGCAATCCCGGAGTGAATCCAGAGATCCTCCAAGAGGATGAAGAACGAGCTCAACAACAACTAGAGGCTGGCGAGTGCGTACTTACACGTGTCCGGCAAGAGCAAAACAATCTCCAGGATGCCTATACCCGGCTGGGCGTTGAATTAAAAGATGTTCAGGCCTAGCTTGCGGACTCCGTGAAGGAAAATAGGAGGCTTCAACGCGGCATTTTTAGTATGTGAGACGTTTATATAGTTCGGCGAAGAAACAGGCTAACAGAGTTATGTCTGTAGGTATACTGATTGGTTGTCCTGAAGAGGAGATGCCAGGATGTTCAGGCGATCTTCTGCAAGAGCTTTCGCAACTGCACGAACAACTTCGGCAGGTGATGCAGGGTATTGCCAAGGCCTTGTGGCCATCCGACTCCCTGTCCGGAAGCATGGGGGATCTTGTACAGCTGCTCAACAGAGCGTGGCAGCGCTTCCAATTATGGAAGATATCGGCCTGCTGACAAGGTGTGAGAGAAGCTTGGGCCATGGTAAAAACACAGTACACCAAGGTTGATCCGAATCACATGGCCCAGGTCAGACCTGTAGGGTCAGATGCGAAAGAGATTCCCGTTAGTCTGGTATATCACCAGGTAGGATTAGCCGCAAAGTATTCCCAACAGGATTGTAGTCTAGACAGCCTGTTGGATGGCATAGAAGTAGAAGTGTGTGGCTCTAAGTGATCGTGTACTTTGATTGACATATTTTGTCCCTAGCCGGATTGTAAATCATTTGTCATGGCGGACCTTTTCGCTTCGGCCTCCGGACCCAACAGTCTGGAGTGTTTCCTAATACCCGCTCAGTTATGTAAACCTGGGTACGCGTGGAAACCAGGCGTAGGGGTCATAAGTGCTTGAACAGACAAGTACCCAACTAGCTATGTTATATTACATGGATAGTAAGAAACATCTTCCAGGGAGAATAGTTCCGTTAAGGGTTCCTTTCCCTGGGTATGCATGCATTAATCTGCATGTTTGAACTGCGAACAGAGACGCAATATATGAAACATCTGGGGGTTTGTATTATAAGAGGTAAGAAACATCTTTAGTTCACCGACTGAATATTCCCTTAAGAAGACTAGCTTTCGGCTTCACCCAGTCTGAGGTACACGTCCGGCGGACCCGGTAGTAACAATCGCAGAGGTGCTCCCCTTATGCCCTAGCAGAACTAACGGGAACGTAGGGCATAAACACAGGATCCAGGCAACCCAGCTTCGCCAAAACTTAAGTCATATCGATGCATATAATGTTGAAGAAAAGGTACATATGGAGAAGTGACACATATGCAGTGGGCATGAAGACCGGAAGATAATTATACTAAGCTTCTGTATAAGAAGCCCCCAGGTACAGTGAGCGCGCATACTTAAGGATTTAGGACGTCAAGAGTGTGTAGTCGAGTCACACTTAAAGCTTCAGAGCCATAAAAGGAAATAGAGAGGATATATATAAATAATAATAGTAAAAAAAGAAAAGGGAAGGGGACAAACACAGAGTTCGGCGCTAGGCATAGAATCTTCGGAGTCTGGCCGCGTTCCATGGGTTCGGCCCGAGTCGATTATCTAATGCATCACGCAGGCGGTACGCTCCTCCGGTGAGAACTTTATCAATGATGAAGGGACCCTTCCACTTGGGTTTGAGCTTGTCCTTTTTATTCTTCGGTAGGTGTAGAACGAGTTTGCTAACGTTATAAGTTTTGGCCCGTACTTCTCTGCTTTGATACCTGCAAGCCTGTTGCTGATAGAATGCGGAACGGGCTTTTGCAACGTCGTGCTCCTCCTCCAGGGCATCTAGACTGTCCTGCCAATCAAGCTCGGCTTCTCTCTCTTCGTACATGTGCACTCGAGGTGAGTCATGAATGATGTCACAGGGCAATACCGCCTCCGCGTCGTACACCATGAAGAATGGTGTGTATCCGGTAGTGCGATTTGGCGTGGTCCGCAGCCAACATAGTATAGAGTCGAGCTCCTTGACCTAGTGCATGTCTGATTCCTTCAAGGATCGCACTAGTCTGGGTTTGATGCCGCTCATAATAAGACCATTTGCTCGTTCGACTTGACTATTTGTTTGTGGGTGATAGATGGATGCGTAATCGAGCTTAATGCCCATGTTGCCGCACCAAGTTTTCACCTCGTCGGCTGTGAAGTTGGAGCCATTATCGGTGATGATGCTGTGGGGGACACCATAATGGTATACAAACCCTGATATGAAGTCTATCACTGGTCCGGATTCGGCCGTTTAGACTGGTTTGGCCCCTATCCATTTGGTGAATTTATCCACCATGACCAACAAGTATTTTTTCTTATGGCTTCCTCCTTTAAGGGGTCCAACCATATCAAGCCCCCAAACCGGAAAGGGCTAAGTTATGGGGATTGTTTGGAGAGCGGTAGGTGGCATATGGCTTTGGTTGGCGAAGAGCTGGCAACCGACGCAATGTTGGACGAGGTCCTATGCGTCTGCTTGGGCTATCGGCTAGTAGAAACCTGTACGGAAGGCCTTGCTTACAAGGGCCCGAGCTGCGGCGTGGTGGCCGCAGAATCCAGCAAGAATTTCGGCCAAGAGCTGCCGACCTTCCTCTTCAGAGATACATGTTTGTAGTACTCCGGTAGCGCTTTTCTTATAAAGATCTCACTCGTGGACCTTGTAGGCTTTAGAGCGCCGCACATTGCTGTCGGCGTTCTGGGAATGGGGGTCCCCAGACTTGCCTACTTGCGGCCTGCGGCGTGGCTCAAGGGGCGGCCCAGTAAGGCCCATCTTCATCAGCACAAGCTCAAGACCCTCGCGAGGGGCCAAGCCTCGCGGGGTGGACGACAGGGAGCTTCCTCACGGACGGCCTCGTCAGGCTGGCTCGCGAGGAGGCAGAGAGATCAAGGCGGGGTACCTCACAAGGTGCCCATGATGCAAGCCATGATGACCAAGGGCGCCATGCGGGCGCCAGCCCGCGTAGTGTCCTCCTTTCCTCTTTGGTGCAAAGGGAGCAAGCGCAGGCGAGAGCATCAAGCAAAGGCATCCATTTTGGTGCAACAAGACCAAGACCGTCGCAACGGCAGGAAGGAGTCATTGTGGAGCCCAAGCCAGCGTCACCACCAGAGCCTTTGATAGGCGAGGACCAACTTTAGTCAGGATAAGTGTACCAGATGTTCCCCTTGAAAATGGCCAATTGTTGGCGCCCTTCCTGCTCAATATTTGGGAAGAGGCCCAGGGCCTTTGCCTGTAAATAGGACTAGCCACCCACAAGATAGGAGGGAGGATCATCATCTTGAAACCAGTAGAAAAGAGCGACTGAACTCCCCCTAGCAGTTCATCGCACCAGCCAAGAACAGACCCTCGCGAGGCTGTTCTTCCTTTGTATGGTTCATCGTCAGCCCCTGAGGCAATCCACACACCACACACTGGAGTAGGGTATTACACCACAATGGTGGCCTGAACCAGTATAAACCCTGTGTCTCTTGTGTTGTTCCTTTCATAGCTTAGATCCTAGCGAGGCGGCGAGGTGCAGGTAGGTAGAGGGCAAAATCTCCGCGCGCACCCAGTGTTCGAATCTAGGGGGTCTGCCGGAACCCGAAATTCGACATTTGGCGCGCCAGGTAGGGGTGGGCCGGAATTCGTCTTCCGCCGCCTTGTTCTTCACCGACCATCGCATCCATGTTAGATGCTCGTCGGGCCCGCGCCGAGCACCGAGCCGCTCTCGCTTCCTGCGTCGCCCAGACGGCCCCCATCGGTGGCCACCCCCGCCGTTCCCCGTCGCCTGCCGTCAACGCCGCCACCGGCCCGGCAGGGAACGAGCAGCAAGCATCGTCCCAACATCCGTCCATGAGGTGAGACGGCCGCACTGCTACTCCCTCACTCGCCCCTGCTGGTTCTTCGTCCCGCGCACCCCGCACGGCCATGGAGGCTCGAACTGCGCTCATCGCGGCAAACGAGCTCCTGCGCTACCGCCCAGTCAACGATGTCTATGAAGAGTGGCTCGACCGCGTCGCAGAGCTCGTCCGTGCCGCAGGGGGCTCCCCCGCGCCGTCCTTCTCGCTGCACCGCGCCCTGCCCTGCGCGGGCAATGAAGCTCCGGGGGCACCTCAGCCGCCTCCCCCTCAAGAAGGGGCCCTGGCCCCAAGGCACGTGTCCCCCGGGCGGAACCCACTCCGTCCGACGCCAGCGCGGCAAGAGCAGAGTTGCCAAGAGGTCCCTCGTCCCCAAGAAGCTGCCCGAGTGCTCCCTGCTCCGGCCCGTCGCGACCACGCTCCTATTCCAGCACGCCAAGACCCCGCGCTGCTCCCAGCTGCAGTGCGTGGGGACCCGTAAGACCAAGCTCTTCATCACCAAAGGCCTCCCGTGGCCACAGCGGGCTGCCTCGCCTTCACCACCGAGCTGCGCAGCATCACGTGGCCCGGCAAGTTCAAGCCAGACCTGCCTCCTCACTACGACGGCACGGCCGACCCTGTGGAGTTCCTCCAGCTCTACGAGCTGGGCATCGAAGCCGCCAACGGGGATGAGAAGGTCATGGCGAACTGGTTTCCCATGACACTCAAGGCCGGGGCCCGCAACTGGCTCCTGAACCTGGCTCCTGGCATGATCTCCTCCTGGGACAAGATGCGCACCCGCTTCATCGCCAACTTCCAGGGTACTCGCGACCGGCCACCTGCCATGAGCGACATGCACCGCATCAAGCAGCAACCAGGGGCGACCCTGCAGAAGTACATCCAGCGCTTCAACAACACACGGCCCATCTTCATCAGCTTAAGCTCAAGACCCTCGCGAGGGGCCAAGCCTCGCAGGGTGGAAGACAGGGAGCTTCATCAGGCACGGCCTCGTCAGGCTGGCTTGCGAGGAGGCGGAGAGATCAAGGCGGGGTACCTCACAAGGTGCCCGTGACGCAAGCCATGGCGACCAAGGGCGCCAGGCGAGCGCCAGCCCGCGCAGTGTCCTCCTTTCCTCTTTGGTGCAAAGGGAGCAAGCGCAGGCAAGAGCATCAAGCAAAGGCATCCATTTCGGTGCAACAAGACCAAGATAGTCGCAACGGCAGGAAGTCATTGTGGAGCCCATGCCGGCGTCACCACCAAAGCCTTTGACAGGCGAGGACCAACTTTAGTCAGGATAAGTGTACCAAATGTTCCCCTTCAAAATGGCCAATTGTTGGCACCCTTCCCGCTCAATATGTGGGAAGAGGCCCAAGGCCTTTGCCTATAAATAGGACTAGCCACCCACAAGATAGAGGGAGGATCATCATCTTGAAACCAGTAGAAAAGAGCGACTGAACTCCCCCTAGCAGTTCATCGCACCAGCCAAGAACAGACCCTCGCGAGGCCATTCTTCCTTTGTATGGTTCATCGTCAGCCCCTGAGGCAATCCACACACCACACACTGGAGTAGGGTATTACACCACAATGGTGTCCTGAACCAGTATAAACCCTGTGTCTCTTGTATTGTTGCTTTCATAGCTTAGATCCTACCGAGGCAGCGAGGTGCAGGTAGGTAGAGGGCGAAATCTCCGCGTGCACCCTAGTGTTCGAATCTAGAGGGTCTGCCGGAACCCAAAATCTGACAAATGCAACGTGCCTCATTTTGGTCCTCGGGGAGTTCTTTGCTATTTACGTAGGCTAAGAAGGGTTCGGTCCTCGGGGCGATGACATCCATGATTATGTGGGCCGAAGGTGTTATTTCGGTGGCAGAGCCTCCGATTATGTAAGTGTGTTTGGGATCTGGGGTTGTGGTCGGATCGGGACTAGTATTGTCGGTCTGCCCTTGCCACACCACGGATGGCTTGAACAGCCTTTCCAAGAAGATGTTAGGTGGGACGGGGTCGCGCTTAGCACCGATGCGGTCAAGGATATCCGTTGCTTGATTGTTTTCTCGGACCACATGATGAAATTCAAGCCCCTCGAACCGAGCTGACATCTTGAGGACGGCATTATGGTAAGCTGCCATTTTCTGGTCCTTGGCGTCGAAGTCTCCATTTATTTGTGATATTTCGAGGTTCGAATCCCCACGCACTTCTAGGCGTTGCATGCCCATGGAGACTGTCATTCAAAGACTGTGCAACAGAGCCTCGTATTTGGCTGCATTGTTGGAGTCTGTGTATTGTATTTGGAGTACGTATTGGACTGTATCTCCGGTGGGGGATGTTAGGACAACGCCCGCTCCCAGACCAGCCAGAATCTTAGAGCCGTCAAAGTGCAAGATCCAATTGGAGTATGCACCGTACTCTTTAGGGAGTTCGACTTCTGTCCATTCGGCGACGAAGTCAGCTAGTACTTGCGATTTAATGGCTCGCTGTCGTTTATATATAATGTCGAATGAGAGGATCTCGATGGCCCACTTAGCAATCCGGCCCGTGGAATCACGGTTGTTTATTATATCGTTGAGTGGTACTTCGGAGGCCACCGTGATTGAACACTCTTGAAAGTACTGTCGCAGTTTCCGGGATGCCATGAAGATCGCATATGCTATCTTTTGATAATGTGGGTACCGTGACTTGCATGGTGTGAGGACAGTGGATACGTAGTATACCAGCTTTTGAAGCGGGAACTTATGTCCGTCCTCCTCTCGTTCGACGATGAGCACTATGCTTACAACCTGGTGTGTTGCAGCTATATATAACAGCATGGGTTCTCCAATGTTTGGTTGGATTGCTAGCCAGGATTGGATTGCTAGCCAAGAGGGCCTTTATTTCTTCCAGTCCGGCCGTAGCCGCATCCGTCCACTCGAAGTGCTCGGTGCGTCGAAGAAGGCGATAAAGAGGTAGTGCCTTTTCTCCCAATCGGGAGATAAAGCAGCTTAAGGCAGCCACACATCCCGTTAATTTCTAGATTTTCTTGAGGTCTGTTGGGGTAGCCAACTGTGACAAAGCTCAGATTTTAGCCGGGTTTGCTTCAATTCCTCTATCGGAAACGATGAAGCCCAGGAGCTTTCCGGCGCAAATGCCGAAAACGCATTTTTCTGGAATGAGCTTGATGTCATATGTTCGGAGGTTGTCGAACATGAGCCTCAGGTCGTCTATTAAAGATTCGACATGTCTGGTCATGATGACCACATCGTCTACGTATGCCTCAACTGTTTTGCGAATTTTTTTCCAGGCATGTCTGAATCATGCGTTGGTAGGTTACACCGGCGTTTCTGAGCCCGAAAGGCATGGTGTTGAAACAGAAAGGGACGTATGTGGTGATGAATGCCGTTGTGGCTTGATCGGACTCCGCCATCTTGATTTGATGGTATCCGGAGTATGCGTCGAGGAAGCACTATGAGTCGTGCCCTGCGGTAGCGTTGATGATTTGATCGATGCAAGGGAGAGGGAAGGGGTCCTTGGGGCATGCCTTATTGAGGTCCTTGAAATCAACACATATGCGCCAGGATATGTCCTTCTTTGGTACCATCACCAGGTTTGCTAGACAGTCCGGGTGTTTTATTTCTCTAATGAATCCGGCTTCGAGTAACTTGGTTAGCTCCTCTCCCATAGCTTGTCGTTTAGGCTCTGAAAAGCGCCGTAGAGTCTGCTTGATCGGCTTGTATCCCTTCAATGTGTTTAGGCTATGCTCGGCCAGCCTGCATGGGATCCCTGTCATGTCTGAAGGGTGCCAGGCGAAGATGTCCTAATTTTTGAGTAAGAACGCCCGCAGTGTAGCGTCGATTGTGGGGTTCAGCTGTGCCCCGGTGGATGCTGTTTTTGTAGAATCCGTTGGGTGGACTTGGAATTTGACTATTTTGTCCGCTGGTTTCAAAGAGGTGGACTTGGATCGTTTGTCGAGTATCACATCGCCCCTGTCCACTTTGGAGCATAGCGCAGTTGTTCTTTGGCCGCGAGGGCTTCGGATAATGCCTCAAGGGCCAGGGCGCCGGTTTTATTTTCGATGCGGCGTGCTATGTCCGAATCACTGGCTAGAGTGATGATTCCGTTGGGCCCGGGCATCCTGAGCTTCATGTACCCGTAATGGGGTATAGCTTGGAAGCTCGCGAATGCGTCCTGCCCTAAAAGGGCATGGTATCCCTACTGAACAGGGCCACTTGGAATGTTATTTCTTCGGACCTGTAGTTCTCCGGCGTGCCGAATACCACATCGAGTGTGATTTTTCCCGCACATCATGCCTCCCGACTAGGGATAATTCCTCTGAAGGTCGCGCTGCTTTGCTCAATGTGGCTCTTGTCTATATGCATTTTGTTTAGAGTTTCCTCGTAGATGAGGTTTAATCCGCTGCCACCGTCCATGAGAACTTTAGTAAGCCGGAAGCCATCCACAATTGGACTAAGGACCAGAGTGGCTGGTGCTCGGATTTCGGAATTGAGGTTCGTCACTAGCATTGAAGGTAATGGCCGTGTCATTCCATGGATTTATTGCTGCAACATGGCAGACTTCGGCGAGGACGCGGAGTGCTCTCTTGCGCCTGTTATTTGAGGCAAAAGTCTCGAAGACTGTCAACACTGTATTGTTGTTTTCTGCGGGATGATGCTGTGTGGTATTGTTAATGAGGAGGTCCTCGCTGCTCTTGGCCACCTGCCGAAGTATCCAACATGCTCTAAGGCTGTGTGTTGGTATGGTATCCGGTGTGGTGTGAATTTTGCATGGCCCATTGAGCCATCCCTCCAATACGGTTCCACGCCCTGTAGTGGGCTTTGGTTTCTTTGTAATTGTATTAGGTGACTTGCGAGAGTGCACCCTTTTATTTCAGACGAGGGGTTTAGTGAGAGATGGAGGATCCCAGAATTTTGCCTAGGTTTTCCAGGCGCTTTCCATTGCGCAGTACTTCTGTACTATGGCCGTGAAGTCAGCAAAGTGTGATATGTCACGGCGACTTATGGCGTTGAGGATTCCCTTGTCCGTGCAACCTTTACAAAAGAATGAGATTGCGTCTTCCTCGCAACAATCCTTGAACTTGCTCATTACAAGGAGGAATCTGGCCCAAAAGTGATGTACTGTCTCTTGGGATTGTTGTATAATGTGGGAAAGATCGCTTGTATCTGGGTGGGTGGGTGGATTTAAGTCTGAACCCTGACCCGATCTGAGACCCAGGGGCAGAGAAACTTCCGAACTTGGCGGTTCGGCTTCCGAGTTGTTTCCCAACTTTTCTAGCCCACCGTCCAATTCTAAGTTCAGAGTTTGGGGTCATGTCCTCCCGCGAACGGGTATCCTACTCGAAGAGCTTGGGAATCCGGACATAGTTCGTCCTCAAAATAGAGGAATAATCACTGCATTGCTCCTCCAACACTGCTATATGATGGGTGACCGGCAGAGAGTTAATCTCTCTTGGATCGGGTTTAAGCCCAATCCGATCATAGTCCGTAGTGACTCCCAAGGCGTAGATGCAATCCAAGATCTCGTTCAAGGACGAAAGTTCCATTGGATCTATCTGCTCAGCGTATTCCGATCTAACGAGGAGGCTGTTTTTGATGACCCGAGAAGTCATCGTCACCACGGCGGCCGGACGGGTGGTCATAACAAAGCCGCCCAATCGGAGGGTTTGGCCTAATGCCAGGGCTCCCCCAGAGGTGATGTTGTCCTTGATAACAAGGCGAGCCATCAAACCTTTTTTTCGACGTCACAGTGGAACTCTCAATGAAAGCACCAATGTCGGTGTCAAAACCAGCGGATCTCGGGAAGGGGGTCCCAAACTGTGCGTCTAAGGCTAATGGTAACAGGAGGCGGGGGACAAAATGTTTACCTAGGTTCGGGCCCTCTCTTTGGAGGTAATACCCTACTTCCTGCTTGATTGATCTTGATGATATGAGTATTACAAGAATTGATCTACCAGGAGATTGTAGAGGCTAACCCTAGAAGCTAGCCTATGATTATGATTGTTCTTGTCCTACGGACTAAACCCTCCGGTTTATATAGACACCGGAGGGGGGCTAGGGTTACACAGAGTCGGTTACAAAGAAGGAAATCTACATGTCCGAATTGCCAAGCTTGCCTTCCACACAAAGGAGAGTCCCACCCGGACACGGGACGAAGTCTTCAATCTTGTATCTTCATAGTCCAATAGTCCGGCATAAGCATATAGTCCGGCTGTCGGAGGACCCCCCAATCCAGGACTCCCTCAGAGACCAGATCAATTATGCTGCAATGGGTGCCCACCTTTGTTTCAATATCTATAAGGGTAGGAGGAAGAGCGAGAGCAAAGTGTGCGGTTCAAGCAAAGAACAATAAAAAAAAATACACTTCCATGATGATACGTGTTTGGTGCAGTAGGTCGCATTTTTTGTCATGCATGTACATCCATGACAAATTTATGACAGAATCAAGATAGTCATACCTGTGCTGTCGTAGAAGTGTTCCATGACATTACCAAAATTATCATCACAGAAGTGTCCACTTCCATGACGATAAATCATGCGTCATAGAAATGCTTTCGTCAAGGGTGCCCGACACGTGGCATCCACTGTAATGGAACGCTGTTAAGCTATCGGGTCGGGTTTTGGATCCGATAACCCATTAACAGCCCCGACCAATGGGGATTTTTCATGTGTAAAATCATCATTGGCTGGAGGAAACACGTGTCGGCTCACCGTTGGGACAGATGTCATCCACTCACTGGACAGAAGGCGCCTATGATATGTCGACACGTGGCACGGCCCAACAGAGGCCCATTCCTGTGAAAAGGCCGGCCTGTTTGACTTGGTCAAAAGGTGGCGGGCCGGCCCACAGAAAGCCTGTTAACGGCCTGTTCGCATATAGCCCATTTACAGCCCGCTAACCGAGGGCCCATTACGCCCTATCCAAATTAGGCCCAGTAGCATCATCTGGGCCGTCCAATGTGATTCAGCCCGTTTTAACTTCCGGCCCATGTGTGGCTCATCACTTCTTTCGGCCCATATATATGAGGACCTTTGTAACTCTTGGCCCATTAATGGCCCGTTGTGAAACTGGCCCGTAATGAACAGTGTATCACCTTATACCTCTTAACGGCCCGTTATTCCATTGGGCCGTTTCCAGCCCAAGTTATCTTTCGGCCTTCTCAGGGCCCATTGATTCTTGGGCTCATTTGCAGCATTCGGTTACATACGGCCCATTACTGTCATTTTCTGCTTGTGGGCCAAATTCAGCCCGTCGTTACAGTCGGCCCGTTTGCGGACCGTTAATACGTTGGGCCGTTTTCATGTAAAAAACACGTTGGGCTGTTTTCATAGAGTTATCAAATATGGCCTATTAACGGCCCGTTATGGTCCACGAATAGTATGACCCATGATTGGTGAAATGATGATACACCCCGTAGAAGGCCCATGGATCCTACGGCCCGTATGAGGCCCATGGATGGTACATCCCGTAGAAGGCCCATGGACCCTACGAGCCATAGAAGGCCCATTGATCCCTAAGGCCCGTATAGAAGGCCGATGGATCCTACAACCCGTATAGAAGGTCAATGGTCCTACGGCCGAACGAAGGCCCATGGATCATACGGCCTGCAGGAGGCCCATGCTTACAACAGTCCGTGTGTTGCCATGATTATTTTGGCCTAGTTATCAAAAATAGGCTATTGTGGCCACTAGAAAAACATAGAAAAAGAACTGCAGTGACTACAAGCAAAGAACTCAACAAGGCAATAAGGAAATAAATAAGCAAGCAATTAAGGCTAGCCTATTACCGCTATTACACATATTACATCCACTAGGAATCAAAGTTCACGACCACTGCAAATATAGGGAACAAAGCAGCATATTACATACACTTGGCCGTCAAAATTGGCCACCAGTGCAAATAAACGCGGCAGCAAAACAAGAGCATAACTAAAACAACTTCAGAAGAGCTCAAGAAACGTTATCCTGGGTATCCACCATGCTGGCAATAAGCTTAGCAAGCTGATTAGCTTTGTCCTGTTTGGCGCTAAAATCCTCCAACGCTTGCTGTTGCACCAGAAAGTATGCATCTGAATGCTCCAGGGACTTCCGCAGTCCTTCCGCTTCTTGTCGCAGCACAACTGTTCGATGTCTTTCAGCTTGTAGTTGAGACTCAAGAAACCGATCTGATTCAGACAGTGAGTTTGAATAGCTTGTGCATGCGGTAGTGGCCAGTAAGTCGAACACTAAACCAAGACAGGACTTTGGGGTTGTCTCGCTGTCTTCAAGATAGTCTTCCTTAGCTGCTTTATCAGCTTTGTTGGAGACCAACAAGTATTTGTCACTATCCTGAACCTTATATGCATTACTTCCTTTACCATCGCTTAATAAGGCACTCTTCCCCAATATTCTGTCAGCATTCTAAAAGAAGAAACAAGCAGATACATAACAAGTTTAGCATGTACTAGTATATGAAACTCATTTCGGTGAACCAGTTCATTAGTAAGGTGGACAGGATTAAACTACCAAGTCTTCTATTGACAGGTACTAGTACATAATAAAAGCATCAGACAAACATATATCTATGTCCTATGGTCACTGCATTGTCTTGCCAAATCAAAATAGAGACACGGTTCAACTCATATCAGTTCAAGACAAAGCAGTAGTGAAAGAATACAAAGCATGGGAAACTACATGGCACAACTAGATTTCAGATGGGTACCACGGGTCTACATGTACAACAACACTATTGGCTCTGTTGTGATGCTAGTAATGTGCATGATATGAAAGTCAACTATATACACAATTGAAATTGAAATCAACAGAGCTATTGATAAGAGCAAACCTGTTAAAGAAACATGCGTGAACATACCTGTTGTGCCATTGGAGTTTCGATTGGATCCTTCAATTTAAAAATAAGTTCGTATCAGTAGATACAGTGATACAAGAGCAAAGCAATCATAGTTAAAAAAGGCGCGCCTAAGCGAGCGCTTAACCGCGCCTAGGCTCTAAGCGTTGGCAAAATGCATTGTGCATAACTACGCATAATCTGCGCATAACTACGCATAAGCATGCACTTTGGTCAGTAAAGCAGAAGGCGGTGGCAAAACACACAATTAACGCCTAGCGCTTTTTTGAACTATGATAGCAATGGAATCTTAAATTATAACATTTGTTCTTCAGGTTTAGGCACTTGTTCTACATGAATAGAGTACAGTAAGACGCAAGAATAAAATACTTAAAAATAGAAAATGAGCTCATAGACCTTACCACATTCTTGGTTCGGGACCAGTACAGAATAAGGCGTTCCCAGTCATCATCCAGTAAATGTGTCTCAGGAGAACGTAAGGGAATTTGATGAGTTTCTTTGCCGGTGAAGTATGTTTTCTTTAGGTAATTCCGATACTGCCACCAAGCATTCTTGAAGATAGCGGAGGTATTAGCACAGGTTACCTCATCCTGAGTTTCCAAATCGGTCCTTCTCTATAGAGAAAAATGGGAAAATTTGCTGTATTATAACCATCATGGAGGTAGGATGTATGGGATGAAGCAAAGTAATTGCCATGAATAACATTACTTACACATAACTCCTGGACAAACACATGCCACTGGAATTTTCCTTCATCTTCACTATAATATTTCCAAGATGGGAAGATACGCACATACGATTTAACAACCTCAAATGTGATAGAAGCTAAACTACGACTGGCTGGTTGTGCTTCCTCCACAGGAATAGGCGTACTAACTGGTGGAGTTGGGGTTCGCCGTGATAGTACTGGCCCTTTGAGCACTAGAGCTGCCTTACTAACTGTTGTTGTTTCGGAGCTCTGTGGTGGAGATGGTGGTGTGTCAACAGGAACTAGGTTACTATCGGCTGGGGTTGGGGTTAGATTGGGTGAAGCTGGTTCTCTGTCCATCGCAGTAGGGGTACAATCTGCGAGACTTTGGTGGTGGGGCTGGTTCTTGTGCATGTACAACCGGGGTGCTATCTCCACCAAGAGGTAGCACTATTTTATTTGAAGACCGTGTTCTTATTCCGCTAGATACTGGCATCACCCGCTCCAATTCAAATGGCTGATAAACAGGAAACATAGTTGAATGTACAAACATTGTATGAGAGACAGATGCAATAGATAGTGTGGAAAAAAGAGGGCATGAAATAGTTGACATGTATATTGTTTAACTAAACGAATATCATGACATAATTTCATATATATGATGTCTATCTAAACTGGATAGCATAGCATAACATAATTCAAAGATATGATGAATAACTAAATAGGATCTCATGACATAATTCACCTACATGTTATCTAAGTAATCAGGATCTCATCATTTAATTCACATATGTGATTTATATGCTAAACAGAGGGCATTCGATATGATGTCTGAACTAAGAACATGGTGTTGAATATTGTGTATATGATGTCTAAACTATGCAATGCAAGACACCGTATGCATAATATGAGCAGTATAACCGTGCCAAGTTAGAGCATACACCTCAGTGGGGGAATAGGACTGGTTATCTGTCTCTGAATCCATCTCTGAGGAGCTATCGGGACCCAAGAAGAGATCTGCTTCGACAGGTAGCACTGTCTGCTCTGAAGGCCTTGTTTTCACTCTAGATTTTTCCATCTCCCACCCAAATGGCTGATTCACAGGAAGAGTAGTTTAATGTACAACCATTGTCAACAAATGGAAATTTAATGAAGAAAAGGATGGGCAAGATATCATTCAAATATATGATGCCTGGTTAAACAGGATGGCACTGCACATTTCACATATATTATGGCTGGCAAAAAGACATGAGTCTGCATAATTCCCATATATGAAATAGAAACTAAACAGGTGGCATTACAGAACATGTTTAAACTAAGCAGAGGACATATATGATGTCAAAAGTAGGCACTGCAAGGCAACATATGCATGATATGACTAACATCATCATGCCAAGGTAGAGCAAACACCTTGGGGGGTAAATAGGAGTGGTCAGCGGCGTCTGAATACGCCTCAGAATAGATATCTTCCTCTGGATTACAATCTGGAGAGGGGTGGGGAGGGTTTGCCATTGAACCCACCATGGAGCGATGTCTGCATGACATTGTATTACCGCGCAAAACTCTTCTCTTTTTCTCTACATGTTCAACATGAATGTGTACAATACCTGACATGCATATGAAAAAAATATGGTGAGATTATGTAAGGAGAGCATGCAGAAATTTAGAGTGATGGTAACAACCAGTGGACGGATCCAATAATAATGATAGCAGGCTGATGATTGCTTTAAATTAATAAAAAGACAGATGACGATTGCTTTACTATTTGTTTCCCACCCAAGATGAACAACATAGGCATACCCTAGGTGAACCAGATATTAGACATACATACTATTCATTGATGCCTCGATATGTGCCCCACAACTAATTTAGAACTCAAGTTTGAACATGGGTTTGGACCTGAGTTGGGAGTCCAAGAGCTGAACAAGACGATAAAGTACCAGGTAAGTTTAAGCAATGCATAACATAAGCTGAAACAAAAGAGTGCGACCTCTCTTGCGGAGCCGTGTACTCCTCAGGTTCATCTGCTGAGTCGATGATGGTGATGCCGTTGGGGTGCATGCCGGCGGCAGGGAAGGAGATCTAAGGCGGCGAAAGACGGTCAGGAGTCGTGATGTCTGGTTTGGTGGATGCTTCTGCCGATGGAGCAGCTCAGGTGAGGTGGACGAAGTCGTGGTAGGAGCAGGAAAAACCACACAAAGTTCCCTTCAACACGTACCTGTAACTGAAGTAATTCTGTAAGGGCTCATTTGGCTTGCATGATTCTAAAACGCAGGGATAGGAAAAACAACGAAATAGGATAGGAAAATGCACATGGTAAATAGAGCATTTATAAACACAGGATTTCTATCAACTTGGGTGTTTGGTTTACAGGAATTGGAAGAGTAGAGGAATGCAAAGAAACATGGCCAAAATAAAGAGAAACCATATGAAAGCGTGTACAGTTAGAATGTTATTCTGGCAATAATGCACTTGGTCTTGTTTTCATGCATAGGATTTTGAAAAGTAGGTCCAGGTGGATATTTTGCTTCATTTCTTTCAACAAAATGCATGAATAATTGAATAGTAGAGTGCCATTAGAAAATTTCCTATTGCTATGTTTTTCCGTTGAACCAAAATAGCCCTAATGGATCGACGTGAATGTATAGTAATAAGTGACGCAACAAGTGTACCACCTCTTTGCCGTAGCCGTGTCGACCTGAGCATCATTGGGTTGGTCACTGAAGCAGTTGAGGCAGAGGTGGCTGTCGGAGGTGTGGAGGAAGATCTGAGGAATCTGTAGACGGCGTCCAGGGCACTGCTCTGTTGTGATGGATCGTTTTGTCGTTGGAGCAGCTCCGGTGAGCCGTAAGACGTCAAGGCTGAAGCAGCACAAGACAGACATCGTCAATCTCAAGTGGGATTCTAATAGCATCTCCAATAGATGATGAAAAATGGATGTAAAATTAACATCACCAAAAACCACCTGACTACAACAGATGAGGTAAAAACTGTTGACTCTGAACTTAATTGTCGAAACTGAAATTAACTATGGAATCTAAATGCTACTGTCGAAACTGAATGCAATGGTAGCAGAGAGAAACTTGACATGTAGTTTAGGGAGGGCCTGTGGTTCAACTTCAACCTGAACACCACTGAGCCGCCTGCCACCACTGGCCGAACCGCCGGCCCCAGTGCCGCCTCGCCGCCCCGAAACAACTCGCCATCGCCGCCCCGGCCAGCCCTCTAGGCCCCCCGCCCTCCCACCCTGAACCCTAAGATAGATATTGGGGTACCTCTCTGGCGAGCCCCTGTCCCCGCTGTCGGTGGTTCTTCCTTAAATCCGGCGAGCCCCCCCAACCCCTGAAAATTGACTAACCCAAAAGTCGATTCAGTCGACTGAAGTGTGGCTTAATCGGAGCAGAGAAGCAGCACGAGCGAGGGGGAGAGCGGCAGCAGCAGCATCTGGGCGAGCGAGCGATCGAGCAAGAGCCGGAGCAGCAGCAGCAGCGCGAGCGAGCGAGCGACAGCCGGAGCAGCAGCAGCAGCGCGAGCGAGCGAGCGAGAGCTGGAGCAGCAGCAGCAGATCTGGCTGGTACGGCCGCCGCCGCCGTAGGGTCCTTGCACCGGGGGAGAGCCACCATGGAGATGTCGCCCGTGGCGCCGTCTTCAAGGTAGCCGCTCCATGGTGGTGCGGGAGGTCAATTTAAGGAGAAGGTGCGATGCGATGAGTGTACAACCTCTTTGGTGGCGCCGAGTAGGCCTCGACTTCGTCCGAGGAGTCGGTGAGGATGCTGCGGTTCCGGTGGAGCAGGTTAAGGCGACGCTGTGGGGATGGAGCAGCCGTGATAGACGAGGCGATCGTCGGAGGAGCTCCTTCGAGGTGGAGGACGGGGCAGTTGAACCGATGGGACAGCGAGATGGACGACGGATCCTCATCCGGGGAGGTGGACGAGGGACGCCGAGCTATCGCGGTGGACGACGTCATTAGGGAAGAGGCTCCGGCTGGGCAGCGGTGACGTGGCGTACGAAGGAGGGTGGGGTTTCGCAGCTGGAGCGGAGAGGTTATGGCGGCCGGGGATTTTGAATGGCGAAAAGGGGGCGATGGGAGGGGGTGAAGCATGACTTACGCGCTTGTCCAAAATGTAGGGTGTGTTACAAAAGTACCCCCCACCGATTTGAACTAGCGGCCCTTTTGGCTCAGGGTTAGAAGGGGGATTTCGCGTGTCGGGATTTGGCAGCTGGAGGGACGTTTCACGCGCGTTGTAATTTTGGGATAGCAAGGCGTGGGTTGTGAAGGCGCCAGTTTTGGGAGCACGATATCTGAATTTTTGGCATATAACAAGATGCGGGTTGAATTTTAGGGACAAGCCTAATGTGTAGTAATATTGTACTTGTACGTACCAAATCAATTCGCACTTCCCTCAACCAAAAATAAAACGAAAAAAATAAAACTATTCACACCACACAAAGAGAGATGTCGGGGGTTGGATACGACATATGCCAAAGGATGGCTTATCATGGTGGCAGCGAGTAGAATGTCGCCGGTGCCTGGAAACGGGATGAGGCGAAGACATGCACGCCGGCGGAACTTACCCAGCTTCAGGGCTCTCCTAGGAGATAACACCCCTACTGCTGCTCTGCAGGGTCTCCGCATGATCACTAAAGCAAAGTGACTACAATGGTGCTCCTGGGCTTTCTGGTCTATCTCTCTCTCTAGGTCCGAACCCTTTGCATGGGTGCCCCGGGGGGTTTATATAGGCTTACACCCCGGGGGTACAATAGTAATCCGGCTGGGTGCGGGTCCCAGCCGTCTGTCTCTCAGGCCGCCATCCTTCCCGCCGGCTTCTGGGGCCCGCCGACTGGCGGGTCCCACGGACAGGCTTGATACTGTAGCGGCACTCGTGATGATGCAGGCTCGGTCATCGGGTCGTGGCAACAGTGCCGCCGTCTATCGGGCGATCACTGTCGCCATTCCCCATCTTATCTGATTAATGGCTCGTGGGGCCCCGGGAGGGGTCGGCCGACTATAGGGAGGCCGACTCCCACAGGTCCGTCTTCGGGTTGCCCAGGCCGCCTTTGGCCCACCCACTGACAGGCGGCCCCACCGCCTTTGGGTCGTACAGGCCGGCGTCGTGGGCACAGTGTACTGCGTACTGTGGCTGAGATCAGGGCAGGCATGGCAACAGTGCCGCATCTTGCCGAAGATCTTCCAGCGATACGGCTCACTATAGCCATGCCGGCCCTTCGTAAGCAGGGGGGAAACGGCCATGATGTGACCGTACCCCGCGTCGTACTTCGGGATAAGGGAGGAGTCTTGGGCCGACTCTCCATAGTCGGCCTCCCTGGAAGTCGCCAGCTTGGAGTCGGCTTATCTGGGAGTCGCCGTCTGGGACTCGGCATATCTTGGAGTCGCTCCTGGGACTCGGCCTGAGGGGCGCGGCCTGCCCCGATGTCTTGAAATGTCCTGGGGCTCGGGTTAGCCTACCCGTGGCCCATTACTCTGACAGTAGTCCCCGAAGCTGGCGAAGCCCTGCGGTCGCCGCATTGTGGGGCTTCAACAGCGTCAATCTTTAAAAGTGCAGACTCCGGGACTCGGTTGCCGTCTTCCCTTGGGCCGACTGTCGAAAGTCGGAGCTTCAGTGAAGAGCCTCAGTTCGAAAGTCGCGGCGGGAATCCAGGCGGCGTGCCTGATACGCTTCCCCGCAGCCATCAGGGCGGTCCTATCGCATGGCGCCACGTGGGGAGAATAGTCTGCCCGCCCACGCGCGTGACGGGACGGGCCGTCAGGCGGGGCCCGCCACTACCGTGCCTCGGCATACGAACGGATACGTTGCGGCCGAGGACGGTTGGTTTTCCCACGTTGTTACTGCGCGCAATAACTTCGTGGGTAAATCGTGGGGCGGCGTGGGGCATCGTGCGCAGTTAATCCCACGGCCGCCCCCTCGGCTTCTCAGCCCGCAGGGCTATAAGTAGGCGGGGGGAAGTGGAGCGGCACAGCTCGCGCGCCCTTCTTCCCTGCTCCCCCGCCTCATCTTGCTTTCTCTCCCTCCTTCCTCCGCCGTCGAGCAAGAGCACGCCATACCGCGGCGATGAGCTCTTCCTCCGCCGCGGCCCCTGCCGTGCGCTCCGGCATATGGGACGGCTCGGAGGTAGAGGAAGAACACATCGAGTTCCTACGCTGGACCCGCCGTCTCCCCAGCGCGGACCTCGTGCGCGCCCGCGCCGCGCCGGAGGGGGAAATCCGGCCGGCGCAGGAAGAGGGCGAGCGGGTCATCTTCCGCTCGCACCTTATGCGCGGCCTGGGGCTGCCGGCGAGCGGCTTCTTCCGCTCGTTCCTGGAGTTCCACAGTCTTCAGCCGCACCACCTCACTCCGAATACGGTGGTGTTGCTCTCCGCCTTCACCACTCCGTGCGAAGGTTTCCTCGGCGTCCTCCCCACCATCGAGCTGTGGGGAGAATTCTTCTCTTCTAAGCTCGGCACGCACATCGCTGGCATGCCAGCCTAGTGCGGCGCCTTCATCGCGATGCAGCACTCGACTGATCACGCTGATTAAGTCGGTGAAGATGTGGCAGCGCTCGTACTTCTACGTGAACAACCTCGCCTCCGGCGGCGACTGGGTCAACTTGCCGCCTTACAACGCCGCTCCCCTGACTGGGCGGCTCCCCAGCTGGTCCCACCGAGTCAAGACGCTGACTCCCGCCGGAGCCACCGCCGTAGCGCGACTCCGAGTCTTGACGCAGTCGGAGGGACTCGTCGGGGCCGACTTGCTGGCCGCCTTCGTGGCGCGCCGAGTTCTCCCGCTCCAAGGCCGGCCTCACCTAATCTGTCAGATGAGCGGCCTCCGAGACCCAAGTCAGATGAGCACCAAGGAGATGCCCCGCAAGGAGGTGGCGAACATGGTGAATTACATCGCGCACTGCGAGTACGAGGAGGACTGGCAGTTCGGCAAGGAGCCGTACTCGCGCGACAACCCTCCACCGGTGGTAAGTCGCGTCTTCCTATTGTTTTGTCTTTTTTCCGCAGCCGACTCCGGCTTCTGACTCTTGTTAGCTTCTTCTGAACTAGAATCCTTTATGCAGCCTGCCACCGGCGCCACGAGACAGCCCCGCGAGTATGTTCCCGACCGCGCGGAGAGCGACGTCGACGACCCCGACTTGCGGGCGGTGGCGATGGAAGCCGATGCCGAAGGCGGGGGAGGAGGAGCAGAAGGCGACTTCAGGCCCTCGGCCACCTTCGCCGACTAGCCTGATGACGAGCCGAAGGCGAAGTCGCTCCGCGCCACCAGCTGAGGATCGGCCCGTCGGGCGCCGGCCCCTCCGCCGGCCAAGGCGGCGCGAAGAGACGTCCGCCAATACTCGGTGACCGGACCCTGCCGCCGACCTCCGGGAGGCGACGGAGCGGAATGCGCGGGAGAAGCGCGAGGAGGTGGAGGCCGCGCGTTTGGAGAAGGCGGAGGCCGACAGGGCGGCGGCCTCCGCCCAGAAAAAGCTGGATGATGCCGAAGCCGCCCTTGCGGCGAGACGGCGTGCCGAGGAGGCCGCGCGTCGCTGATCGGCGATGCTCGTCCCCCCACTATCGTCTGCACCGCCGCCTCCGGAATTCACGGGGAAGACCGGGGGAGCCGACACCGAGAACCCCGTTATAGAGAAGGAGAGCGGCGAGGCCTCCATGTCGGACGCTCTCGTGCCGCCGCCGCCGCCTCCACCGCCGTCTGGGAGACCACACGGCAAACAGCCGGTGGATCCGTCGGAGCCGCGGGCCATGGACGAGGCCGAAGCGCATCTGCTTCTCCAAGTCGCCTCGCCGGTGCGTCGTCATCTTCAGAGGGCGACCTCAGCGCCGCGACCTCGGGAGATTGGCGCTGCCAGCTCGGCAACTCTAGACTCTGAGGCCACAAGCGTCGCGCCCACCGGGTGGGTGCGTGGAGGTGGCACTGGGCCGCTAAATCAATTGCTCCTGGAAGTCCAGGCGAAGTTGCGGGCCGAAGGTGACGCCCTTCAAGCCTGCACCAGAGTGCACCTGGACGTGCGAATGGCCGTCCGAGTAAGTTTCTTCTCCTTCTTGATTCTTGTTTTTCTCTGTGAGGGCGCGCCAGCGCACCCACTGGGCGTAGTACCCGAGTTCCGGGCCGGTTGCTGAGCAGGCGGTTCGGAAGTCCCTCTGGCGAGTTCCATACACTAACTTTGTCTTCAATGACTTATCTGCAGGAGTATCACAACCTCCGTGCCACTGCCTTCAACTGCAATGTTGAGGAGTTGAGCAAGCGGGCTGCCGACTTGTCGGAAAGCCGGAGTGAGCTCTTTTTCTTCGTGGGGGCGTGCTGGCGCACCCGCGGGCTGTAGTCCCCGAGATTCGGGCCGACTGCTAAGCAGTCGGGCCGGATCTTCCCGGTGATCTTCTTTGCTGACGACTGATTTGTTTCCTCTTTCGTTTTTTAGGAGCCAACGCCGCTCTTCAGGAGCAGCTGGGCGAGGCCAATACCGCTAGTCGCGCCAAGGAGGAGGAGTGTGACAGGCTGGCCACGGAGCCCGACCTGCTGGCGGCGCAGCTGGCCGAGCAGAAGGAGATGCTCAAGAAGGCGCAGGACGAGGCCGAGAAGAAGGAAGCCGCTCTCCTGGCCGAGTTCGAAAGCGAGCGCTCCTCCTGGACTGACAGGGAGGCGATGCTGACCTCCGGCTTCCACGAGATCGAGGATATTGTGGACGGTACGTTTCTTTCGTTTCTTCGGGCTCCCGACTATGTGCCAGGCCGACTTCTGATTTTTCCGCTTGCTTCTTTTTGTTTGGGCAGACTTCTTCCCTGGTCACTCGCAAGCGGTCCCTCTGGCCATCGAGGCTGCTCGTGAGGCGCGAAGGGCGAATGGTGAGGAGATCGCTGCCAATGCCCCCCGAACCGTTGATGAACAGCTCCCGAGCATTGAAGCCCGTCTTCGTCCAGCCCACCGGCAGAAGCGCCGGCTTCAGCGTGCCGGCGCCCAGGTGGTTGCCGCTTTGTGGCCGGATATGCTGGCTCTGCGCACCGCCAGTCGGACCACCGACTGGCTGGAAGTCGCTGCCGGCCGTCTTGAGGCCTGGAAGTGCTCCTCGGCCCGGGCCAGAGTGCACCGGGCCTTGGAGTTCGTCAAGGCGTGGTATCCAGGGCTGGACCTGGACCGTCTGGCCGCGTTCCGGTCAAAAGCCCAGGCCAAGATGAAGGCCCTGGAGGGTGCCCTTCTCAAGCGTGCGGCGGCCATCGCCGAGTACACGAACACCAGCGTCTTCGTGCCCGAGCGAGCTAAAGGCGGCGAGGAAGTGCCGGCAGAGTGGTTCGGGATGAACCCGGAGTATGGTGAGGACTCGACGGAGGTGATCGACTCCAGCACTGAGGAGGAGGACGAGGCGGAGGCCGAAGGCGAGGCAGAGGTGCCAGAAGACGGAGCAGGCGGCCAGCCTCAGCTCGACCGTGCCTCGAGCAACGGGCCGCGTCAAGAGAAAATGACTGCCGTCGGAGGCGATCAAACCGAGACCGCCCAGCCGACTGCCCCGGCGCCTGACACCGCCGTCTCCTCCGATCCTCCAATCCCAGATGCCGCCTCCTAGGCTTCTTTTTGTCTGTCTTAGTAATCTTTTGAAAACTTTGCTTGATTCGAACAATTCCACCCGCGGGGTGTATCTTGAACTTCTATTCGAAGATTCGGCCAAGGGCCTATGTAAATATTAATCTGCTTTCCGTCTTTCCTTGGTTACTACTCTTTAGGCTTTTCCTTTTGCCGCCTTCCTTTATTCGCTGCCTTGTCAGTCGGGCAGCCGCTCTGCGAACTGTCGCTGGGTCAAGTGCTTGGCTACTTCGGGAAGGCAAGGACTTGGCCGTTTAGAGTTTCTTTAGCAAGTCGGATAGAAAGCGACATGCCGACTACCCAAGAGTCGGCCGTCCTTAATAGAGGCTAATAAAGACGGCGAGCCGGCTACTCATGAGTCGGCCTTCCGCTTCAGAAATGCTGGAGGCCATCTTATGCTATGTTCATGCTTTAGGCCCTTAGCCATTTTTCGTGTGGGTGCCTATTCTTCCTCACTCCTGCCTGCCTCACAGTCGCTCTACGAGCTGCGGCTTTGCCAGGAGGCGGATTGGGCACCGCACACTACTTGTCTGACTGCGGGAAGCTTCTCATAGCGCAAGGCGGCGAGTCCCCGGGCCAACTAGTCAGGCCGGGTGCCAAGCGGCTTGTAATGAAAGTAATGTACTTGGAGGCATAATTCTTATCGTACAGATAACAAAAAGGGCGGTCCCCGAGCTTGTCTCGGGGGGCCCAAAGTCTTAGTACTTTAATACAAAGGGGTAGTGTGATACATACTGCATCAATTGTAAAATTTTGAAGAAGATTTGCATTCCACGGGCGCTCTGTCTCTTTGCCGGACTCGTCCCTCTTGCGCGCTCGGGGCTTCTGGGCGTCAATCAAATAGTAGGCGTCGTTCCCTAGCACCTTGCTGATGATGAAGGGGCCTTCCCAAGGTGCCGACAGCTTGTGCTGGCCGGCTGTTCGCTGGATCAGCCGGAGCACAAGGTCGCCTTCTTGAAAAGATCTTGGCTAACCTTCCTGTTGTAGTATCGACGCAGACTCTGCTGGTAGATACTGGACCGGCTGAGTGCCAACAGCCGGCCCTCTTCCAGCAGATCGACGCCGTCTTGACGTGCTTCTTCTGCTTCTTCCTCGGTGTACATGGTGACTCGCGGGGAGTCGAACTCTATGTTCGTTGGGATGACGGCTTCGGCGCCATAGACGAGGAAGAATGGTGTGAAGCCGGTTGACTTGTTTGGAGTCGTGCGCAGACTCCAGAGGACGGCTGGAAGCTCCTCAAGCCAACAGCCGGAAGATCGCTCCAGCGGTATGATGAGTCGAGGCTTGATGTCGGATAAGATGAGGCCGTTTGCTCGCTCCACCTGGCCGTTTGACTGCGGATGGGCAACAGACGCTAAGTCCAGTCGGATGCCCTGTGTCGCGCAAAAACGGGCCAAGGTGCCTTTGGCAAAATTCCTGCCATTGTCGGTGATGATGCTGTGTGGGATGCCGTACCGAGTTGTGATGTCAACGATGAAGGTCACTGCAGTCGGACCATTCAATTTCTTGATGGGTTTCACCTCCACCCACTTGGTGAACTTGTCCACTGCGACAAGTAGGTGAGTCAAGCCACCTCGTGCCGTCTTGAATGGTCCCACCATGACCAGGCCCCAAACTGCAAAGGGCCAGGCGATGGGGATAGTCTTGAGTGCGGAAGCCGGCTGAAGTGGCTTGGAACGAAAAATCTAGCACCCCTTGCACTTTTGGACTAACTCTTTGGCCTCTTCCAGAGCGGTTGGCCAGAAAAAACCGTGCCGGAAGGCTTTGGCCACGAGTGCCCTTGAGGCCGCGTGGTGACCGCACTCGCCTTCGTGGATGTCTTTGAGGATTGCCTGACCTTGTTCTGCTTCGACGCAGCGTTGGAAGACACCGGTAACACTGCGCCTGACCAGCTCTCTGTTGACTATGGTGTATGCTGCTGCTCGGCGTTGCACTTTCCGAGCCAAGATTTCATCAGTTGGTAGCTCTTTGTTTACTAAGAATCTGAGGATGGGCTGGGCCCATGAAGGTGCTGCTATTTCTTCAACTGCCACTAGCGCGACTTGGATAAGGGCGGCCGGGCTGGGAGGCGGCGGGTTGGAGTCCGCAGCCGCTTGCTGATTTGACAAAGTCCCGGGGCCGACTGGAGCACTCCCCGGGCCGAGCTCTGGAGTCTTCGATCTTGCTACTGCAGTCCCCGGGCCGGGTTCTGAAGTCCCCGGGCCGGCTTCGACTGTATGTTTCTTGGAGTCGGATCCGTCCTCCTCAGGCGGAGCCGGCACATAGATTGAATCTGATTCTGGTGACGGCTTGATAGAAGGCTTGAGGAGGTGCCGGAGGGCGACACCAGATGGTATTGCCTGGTGGGTGGAGCCGATTCGTGCCAAGGCGTCTACTTGGTCATTGTTGTTCCTTGGCACATGGAGGAACTCGCACCCCTCGAAGTATCCGCTGAGTTGCTGGACGAGGAAATGGTAGCTCGCCATATTTGCGTCCTTGGCGTCCAAATCGCCAGATGATTGCTGGACCACCAAGTCAGAGTCGCCATAACACAGGATCCGGCGAATGCCGAGTTCTTTGGCAAGCCGGAGCCCGTGGATGAGCGCCTCGTACTCGGCCACGTTGTTGGAGACGGCGAAGTGGATCTGTAGCGCATATCTGAGCTTGTCGCCCTTGGGGGAAGTGAGGACGACGCCGGCTCCCAGGCCGGTGCGCATCTTGGAGCCGTCGAAGTGCATCCGCCAATGGGTGGAGTCGGGCGCTGGCGGCAGATACTGGGTCTCGGCCCAGTCGACGAGGAAGTCGGCCAGTGCTTGGTACTTGATAGCAGTGCGGGGCTCGTAGTAGATGGTGTAGGGAGCCAGGTCGGTGGCCCACTTGGCCACCCGGCCAAAAGCATCTCGGCTTCCAATGATCTCGGCCAGTGGAGCTGTGCAGACCATGGTGATTGGATGCTCCTGGAAGTAAGGCTTCAATTTCTTGGCGGCAAAATGCACGCCGTAGCACATCTTCTGGTAATGGGGGTAGTTCTGCTTAGAGGTCGACAACACCTCGCTCAAGTAATATACCGGTCTCTGGACAGGTAGCGCCTTGCCTTCCTCCTTGCGCTTGACTACAATGACCTTGTTGACTACTCGGCTGGTGGCGGCAATGTATAGGAGCATGGGCTCTTTGGGAGTCGGAGCCGCCAGCACAGGGGGAGTAGTCAACATCTTCTTTAGTTGGAGAAAAGCCTCGTCCGCCTTGGGAGTCCACTCAAAGAAGGTCGTCTAATGAATCGGCTGATGAGAGCTGATACAAGGGGAGAGCCTTCTCGCCCAGTCGACTGATGAATCGGCTGATGGATGCCAAACAGCCGGTGAACTTCTGCACATCTAACAGTCATCTGGGTGCCTCCATCCTTTCGATGGCCTTGATCTTTACTGGATTGCACTCTATGCCACTTTCGGAGACCAGGAAACCGAGGAGCTGGCCGGCTGGTACTCCGAAAATGGACTTCTCCGGGTTGAGCTTGATCTGGAATCGGCGCAGATTCTCAAATGTTTCCCTGAGGTCCTCCAGCAAGGTTCCACGCTTATCTGTCTTCACCACCACGTCATCCACATAGACATGGGCATTTCTGCCGAGTTGCTTCAGGAGGCACTTCTACATGCAACGCTGAAAGGTGGCGCCGGCGTTTCTTAAGCCGAACGTCATGGTCAGGTAGCAGAAGGCTCCAAATGGCGTGATGAAGGCGGTCTTCAGTCTGTCAGCCGGGTTTAGCTTGATCTGATGATATCCTGAATATGCATCTAGGAAACTCAACAGCTCGCATCCGGCTGTGGAGTGTATCACCTGATCAATTCTTGGCAGAGCAAATGGGTCCTTGGGGCAGGCTTTGTTCAGGCTTGTGTAATCAATGCACATCTGCCACTGCTTGTTCTTCTTTAGCACCAGTACTGGGTTTGCCAGCCACTCTGGAAAAAATACTTCCATGATGAAGCCGGCTGCAAGGAGCCGGGCTATTTATTCTCCAACAACTCTTCTTTTTTCTTCTGACAGGCGGCACAAGGGCTGCCTGACGGGCTTCATATCAGATCGGACGTGTAATTTGTGCTCGGCGAATTCCGTCGGGACACCAGGCATGTCCTTGGGGGACCATGCGAAGATGTCGCCATTCTCACGGAGGAAATCGACGAGCTCGCCTTCCTATTTGCTGTCAAGGCCTGTGCCCATGACAGCGTACCTCTCCTGGTGCTCCGGGTCCAACGGTATCTTCTTTGTTTCTCTGGCCGGCTTGAATGATCCTTCTGCTTCCGACTCCTTGGGGTCGGGCGATAACTCGGGCTGCTTGCCGGCCATCGCCACGACCCGATCAAGGAGCCGTTTCTCAGCTGCGATCACCAAGGACTCGGCCAGCCGACTGCTTTCGGCCGCGCAAGCGGACGACTTCCTGTAGTCGCCGGACACGGTTAGGATTCCCTTGGAACTCGGCATCTTCATCTTGAGGTAGGCGTAGTGGGGGACCGCCATGAACTTGGCCAAGGCGGGTCGGCCAAGCAGTGCATGATATGGGCTCTCAAGGTCCACCACCTCAAACCAAATTGGCTCTCGGCGGAAATGATCTTTGCCGATTGGTGAGCAGGAAAGGCCAGGGACGATTCTGTGGAACACAGTCCGGCTGCTCTGAAGCTGTCTTCCCTTGATTCCTAATTTCTCCATTGTATCGTTGTATAGGATGTTGATACTGCTGCCTCCATCTATCAATACTCGTGAGAAGCGAGCGGCCCGCCTATCTGTGGCGAATGTGGAGCCTAAGACCAAGGCGTAGGAGCCTGGACTAGGCATCACTTCTGGGTGATCAGCTCTGCTCCGACTGATAGGCTTCTCGGACCAATGCATGAACTCTGGAGTGCTTGATGCAACCGCATTCACTTCTTGCTGCTGTTGGCGCCGGCTGCGCCGGTCATCCGCTACACTGGTGAACACCACATAGGCTCTGTGCTCATCTAGGAACTCGTCTTGTATCGCGCCGACTGGCCTGACGGCCGGCTGCTGGAGCGGTGGTGGAGGAGGCCGTCCAGCAGGAGCGGGAGGGAGCAGGCCGTCCCCCTTGGCAATTCTGGTCAGCCAGTGGCATTTCCTGGTGGTGTGGTTTGACGGCTTCGCGCCGCTGTGAAACTTGCAGGGACCATCTAGAGTCTGCTCGTAGGAGAAAGCCGGCAGCCAGTTGGACTTGCCGCCCTTCTGTCGCTTCGCCGGAGGCGGTCCCTCCAGCTGCTGGTCCTCTGCCGTTACCACTTGCCGACTGCTGGAAGTCGGCTGCGGGGCTTTGCGCTTCTGGTCATTCTGCTGTTGCCGCCGACTGGTGTCTCCAGCCGGAGTTCTTGGAGCCTGAGGGGCGACTTTGCCAGTTGTGCTGACCCGAATCTCCGCCTTCATGGAGGAGTCAGCCGTGGCGTACTTGTCCACTGTGATTAGCAGCTCATCGAGGGTCTCCGGCTCATTGCGGAGGAGCTTGTGCTTGAGGAGGGTGCCTTCTCTGCACCCGGCAGTAAAGTACTCGATAGCCTGCACCTCGTGCATGCACTCACAGGAGTTCCGGAGTTCGCCCCATCGCGTGAGGTAATCGCCGGTAGACTCGTCAGGGCCTTGCACGCACAAGGAGAGCTGGCGTGGCTTGGGAGGTCGCTTGTACGTGCTCGTGAAGTTGCGGACGAAAGCCTCAGTGAAGTCGACCCAGCTATTGATGCTGCGAGGCTTCAGACTGTTTAACCACGTCCGGGCCGAGCCCTGGAGCATGAGCGGGACATATCTTACGGCAACACGCTTATTGCCGTTCGCTATGTTGACGGTTGTGGAGTAGTCGATCAGCCAATCTTCTGGATTCACGGTGCCGGTATATTTGGGCATGTCTCGGGGGAGCGTGAACCCTTTGGGAAAAGGCTCGTCTCGGATGCGGGGTCCGAAGCAGGGGGGACCCAACTGGTCTTCTTCTTCCAGCGCCAGGGATCGGTGGAGTTGGTCGATCCGGTGGCGGGTGTCGTTCTCTCTGACTCCCTCTCGGCAGCCAAGGCGGTCGCCGAGAGTCGGATGTTCCGCGGGCGGCGGGGAGACTTGTCTTTCTCTGCGAGGAGGGGGAGGCAAGTAGTCGTCCCGCCGTTCCACCGCTCTAGGGCGGCCGTCTTGGTCGCGCTCAATGGTGATGTGAGTCCGACTGCGGCTGGCAGCCGGCTCCTTGTCCTTCTTCCCACGGGCCCCGCCAGTCAGCGTTCGAGATGTCGCACCTTGGTCTCGGCGAGGCGGTGGGTCGTTGTTTTGGCGCTGCGGCGCCTCGGCGCGGCAGCCGGCATCATTCTGCACGGCAGCCGCACCGAGGAGCTGCTGAACTCGCTCCGTCATTATGCGGCGCTCTTCGCCTTCGAAGTTGTCGAGCTCGTCTGCTGCCGCCTGGGCGGCACGGATATTCTCTGCGGGCGTGGCATACACAGGGCGATCAACCCCGAAGAGGTTGGCGATTGTCGTGCCGCGCTGTCGGACCGCGCCTAGGCGGCTAGGCCCGGTTGGAGCCGGCGAGCCGCCTACGGCGCGATCCATCTCTCGTTGGTAAGCTTCTGACAAGCGCCTCATGCTTGCCAGCTTCTTCGCGCCCTCGATGAGCTGAAGGCGGAGCACCTCCAGTGTCCCAGCGTCGGCGTCTTCTGGAACCGGTGCTGCAAGGTCTCGCAGGGCCGCGTCAAACGGGTCATGCGCTCCTTTGCCGGAGCGCTCGCCGTGCTCGAGGCGAGGACCTCAGTGACAGTGCTTCCGCCGCTCCGCGCGTACGGGAGCGGCTCATCATAGACCACCACATTGGTGGGGAATGCGTCGAGCGACGCGGTGTCGGAGTCGACCAGCATCGGGTCGGTGGATCCTATGGACTCCAGGTCTGTGACAGGCTCGCCGGCGATGTGGAGTTGGTCGAGGAGGCCCGCGAGGAGGCTCTCGGGGCCACTCGTGCCTGCATCGGGCGCAGGCCCGTTGGAGAGGCAAACCTCGCCGACAAGATCGGCGAGGTAGCTGGCTGCACAGGCGATCTCAGCGCCGCGTAGCGCGTCGACACAGACACCGTCTGGCGTGCCGGGCTGGCTGTGCTCGCCGGGGAGGAACAGGGTTCCCGTCCAGAGCAGATCTCCGGACGACGGTGCACCTCGCCCCACAATGGGTGCCAAATGTCGGGGGTTGGATACGACATATGCCAAAGGATGGCTTATCATGGTGGGAGCGAGTAGAACGTCGTCGGTGCCTGGAAGCGGGATGAGGCGAAGACATGCACGCCGGTGGAACTTACCCAGCTTCAGGGCTCTCCTAGGAGATAACACCCCTACTGCTGCTCTATGGGGTCTCCGCATGATCACTAAAGCAAAGTGACTACAATGGTGCTCCTGGAGCTGTTTCGGGAGGTAGGAGAGGGCAAGGCTAGCTCTCTCCTCCCTGGGCTATCTGGTCTATCTCTCTCTCTAGGTCCGTACCCTTTGCATGGGTGCCCCGGGGGGTTTATATAAGCCTACCCCCCGGGGGTACAATAGTAATCCGGCTGGGCGCGGGTCCCAGCCGTCTGTCTCTCAGGCCGACGTCCTTCCCGCCGGCTTCTGGGCCCGCCGACTGGCGGGTCCCGCGGACAGGCTTGATACTGTAGCGGCACTCCTGATGACGCAGGCTCGGTCATCGGGTTGTGGCAACAGTGCCGCCGTCTATCGGGCGATCACTGTCGCCATTCCCCATCTTATCTGATTAATGGCTCGTGGGGCCCCGGGAGGGGTCGGCCGACTCCAGGGAGGCCGACTCCCACAGGTCCGTCTTCGGGTTGCCCAGGCCGCCTTCGGCCCACCCACTGACAGGCGACCCCACCGCCTTCGGGTCATATAGGCCGGCGTCGTGGGCATAGTGTACTGCGTACTGTGGCTGAGATCAGGGCAGGCATGGCAACAGTGCCGCATCTCGCCGGAGATCTTCTAGCGATACGGCTCACTGTAGCCACGTCGGCCCTTCGTAAGCAGGGGGGAAACGGGCATGCGGTGATCGTACCCCGCGTCGTACTTCGGGATAAGGGAGGAGTCTTGGGCCGACTCTCCATAGTCAGCCTCCCTGGAAGTCGCCAGCTTGGAGTCGGCTTATTTGGGAGTCGCCGTCTGGGACTCGGCATATCTTGGAGTCGCTCCTGGGACTCGGCCTGAGGGGCGCGGCCTGCCCCGATGTCTTGAAATGTCCTGGGGCTCAGGTTAGCCTACCCGTGGCCCATTACTCCGACAAGAGAGTCTTGCCCCGTTTTACTATACAAATGCTATTCAAAGCTACTCCCTCCTTCCATCTATATAGGGCCTAATGCGTTTTTCGATGCTAACTTTGACCAAATATTAAACCATGATATATGACATGCAACTTACACAAAGAACACCGTTAACTTCCTCTGTGAAAGGTTCTTTCAATGATATAATTTTCACATTGTGCATGTCATGTACTATTAATGTTGTCAATAGTCAAAGGCGGTCTTAAAAATCTCATTACGCCCTATATAGATGGAAGGAGGGAGTATGAATCCATGTTATGTCCGATTAATTTTTTTCGCTTTGCTATGTAATGCATGTAACCTACTCATACCAACATTTTAGTGCATTCCAAATGTCTATACTACCTCTGCAATTCGAACTAAATTTGAATTCGTTTCTCTATTTCAATAAGAATCTACAATCATGATTGTTGGCAACTTCAACCATCATAGTTTCCTTGCTATCCGCCAAATATAAATCGGACGGCCTATAATGTAGGATGGCTAGCACACCGTCATCAACAACTCCGTTTTTTTATAAGAGTAGAGATAAAATATATTAAATGTAGTATAACATGTTCATAAACACACCATGTGTATCACCGTTATATTTATTCACACATACGTTGGTTTAAAACACTATGATAAATTCTTCAAATATCCAAATTCGCTTTTTATAATGAAGTATATATGATCTCTATTCGTCTTAAACACCCACACAACCCTCTTATCTTTGTAGCTAGCGCTAACTTTCTTTTGTGCATGCACACGCCCGCATCCCTCTCACCCTCCCTCAGCATTCTCTAGCTCCATCGCGCAAATTCGTCTTTTCACTTTAGGTCGTTCACCCACGGTGTGTGTAGGCCCCCCAGCTCCTTCTTTACGGCACACATCGATCGATATGCCTCTCTAGCCAGGTGTGCCTAGCACAAACACAAGATTCCCTCTTCTCTTGTCACCGTCCATGCCTCACTCCCACCACTCTTTTCATCGTTCTCGTACTCGCACACTCCTCCCCGCTTGATATAGTATGCCTCTCGTACCACCTCCTACATGCATCCCTCTATCTCTATACTTCTCCTCGTGCCTCGTTTGCTTCTAACACACACATGCATGTATACCGATTGATCTCCCGACATATACCTGGATCGACTTTAACTACCCCCCCCCCATCGATCGACGTACATCACAAGTTATGTCTCTCCTTTCTCTAACAAAGGGCGATTGATCTTCCTATGTAGTTATGTCTGCTTACCACAGCCACATCGTCCCCCCTCATCATTCGTGCATGCCTCCTGACCCGTCTCTCACACGCACGTGCACAGACAACAAGCAGCCATCTCCTCTCTTATTGATATTGCGGGCGTGCCCTCCATTTGTCTAGCAAGCCTATCCCACCATTTGTTAGAAGTGACTCCACTACCACCCCCTCCAACACTCTAGCTCTGTCTCTCTCCCAACCTTATTCCTCTCATGCACATATGCATGGATGCCGATCGATCTCCCGTAATACATGAGGTAGATCGATCTCCTTAATACATGAGGTAGGCCTCTCTCCTCCTCCACACATATACCAACCATTGTACCTCTATAGTTAATTGGGCCTCCCTCTTCCCCCACCACACACCGATAGTCGAGCGCTGCAGGTAGGTATCCATGCCATAGAGACAAACTGCACATGTCCCCTCTCATGTTCCAGTAGGCCAGCCACTCTATATCTTTGACGTGGGCACACACAAACTCGATGGCACTCTTTATCCATCGCGCGTGCACACACATACACATCATCCATCTTTTCGATTCTATGGACACCTCAAGCCGGTGATACCTCCACTCTCTTCTCGTGGATCGCCCCCTCTATATATATGTTATATCCAGGACTCTATTTCACACAGATTGCATATGTTACAATTTTTGATTGAACCCCCCCCCCAAAAAAAACTCTCAATAACCCACACACTATATCTCTCTAGGTTTGTATCCCTCTCACACAACCCCACGGAGGTGGTGTACGTATACAAGAAGAGAATAGGTGCACCATGCACGTACTCACCCTTCGTGCCCAGCCACACCTGCGCGGGTACACGGTGGAGCTCATTTTTTACGAAATGGAAGCCCACGTGCTAATTTGAACGCCTGTAGCGGTTGTTTACCTAGGGAGGTCGTGTACCACGCCTGCACGAAACAAAGTTTGACTTGACATGTTGCCGCGTTATTTTTAAATAAAGTTATAGCGCTCAATGGCACGTACACAGAATATAAAACGATTTTTATGGAGAAAAAGGTAGTCCGCTCACTATATACAATGGAGCCTTGCGTGCCTGGTTTGTCGCTCGTCAGAGTATCTCACACACGGCTGCGGTGGCCTCTCTCTCTCACTGTTGGTCACTGATCCGGCTGCATCCCGTCCGCCGGGGGAAAGAGAGTGCGGTGGTGTCAGGACCCCGACTCAATGCCACATCGATCTAGCATGTAACACCTCATATCACTTTGCGGCCTCACGCACGGTATTCCCACGGGTGTCGCCTTACCTTTGCCCGGGACCGTTTGCGCCTTTTGGCACACGTATATGATAGTGTCACTAGCATCCATATGATAAGGAGCCCGGGCTTACATGGCTAATCGTAAACCCAAAGTGGCACAAACTTACAGGGACAGTCATCCATGACCCAGCATCGAACGTGTCGGTCATCAGCGAGTGGATCCAGGCTGTAGCACTGGGCTAACAGGACTCCGGTGAACCGGGCTGTAGCGGCTAACAGGACGCCGGTATTCATCGTGTGACATTTCCCCGAAGGGACAGACACAGGAACGAAGAAGGACACATGCCGGCCAGCCTAAGTGTTCCGGAGCAGTAGCAAGCTACCATGGCTCAGTGGAAGCACTAGGAGACATTTCCCGGTAAGGGAGGCTACTAATGATAAACAACTAGATAGTCAGATCCCACACATACCAAGCATTTCAATACCATACACACAATATGCTCGATATGTGCAAATACAACATGGCATCACAACATGACTCTACAACTCAAGTATTTTATTCAATAGGCTCCGAGGAGCGAGATATTACAAACATGGGTCTCATGACCCAACATTCAGAGCACACAAATCAAAGCACAAGCGGAAGCTTAACATGTCTGAGTATAGATAACTATAAATGAAAAGGCTGAGAAGCCTGACTATCTACTAGATCCTGCCGAGGGCACAAGATCGTAGCTGAGGTAACAAGCTAAACGTCGAAGTCCACGCGGAATTACTAGCGAGACGGAAATCTCTCTGCAAAACCATAAAATAGGCAAACGTGAGTACAAATGTACCCAGCAAGACTTACATCAGAACTATCTACATATGCATCATTATCAACAAAGGGGATGGTGGGGTTTAACTGCAGCAAGCCAGCTTTGACTCAGTGGCTATCCTGAACTACGATTGCAAGTAACTCTTTTGAGGTGGCGCACATGAGTCCACATATTCACCATATCAATACACCACTATGGATCCGCCCCCGTCTCCCTACGAGAACGCCATTCATAGCACTCACGCTTATCTTGCGTATTTTAAAGTATCCACTTTCACTTGTCTATGAACTGTAAAGGTAACCCAGAAGTCCTTTACCGCGGACACGGCTATTCGAATAGATGATGTTAACCCTGCAGGGGTGTACTTCTTCACACACGCTCTCGCCACTTACCGCCATGTACACGTCATGTATCTCGGCAACCTTCAAGCGGAAGCCTGGCGAGGGTGTCGGCCACGACCTGACTAACCACACACGTCTCTAGTCCAGGTTTATCGCCTATTCAGGTTCCATCCGCAAGGAGATCTGGCCGGGGTGTCGCTCACGGCCCCAAACGATGTGAGCAGGGTTCCCAAGCCCACCTCGACGGGTGGATCTACGCTTGGTACACCATGCCATGGTGCCTAGTCTGTCCCAAGCCCACCTGTACCGGGTGCCACTTGGTAGACTACTAACACTACCTACAAACACCAGAAACTAGTTGCAACTCCTGGACAGAGATCAAGTTGATTAATAAGTCGAGAGAGCTTGGAGCGCCCGGAGCCCAATTTGTGGTTGTAACTGATCATGGATCACAAACACAGAACTCAGTTCCTGAGGACGGCTGCAATGAGATAACCCACCATGTACTCCTACATGGCCTCTCACCGCTACCTTTACCAAATTGTGTTCACACACTTAGCTCACACTCAGTAGGACATGTTTACACACCTCCAATTCATCCCCGATGAATCAGACCTGACTCAACTCTAAGCAGTAGCAGGCATGGCAAACAAACATGAATGAGTAGGCATATCAGGGCTCAAACAACTAGTACTCATGCTAGTGGGCTTCATGTATTTACTGTGGCAATGACAGGTCATGCAGAGGAGAAAGGGGTTCAGCTACCGCAGCATGTAACAGTTGAATCGTTGTTGTCCAAATGTAGTAAAAGAGAGCAGGAGCAATAGAGTGGGATTGTATCGGAATGAACAAGGGGTTTTTGCTTGCCTGACACTTCCGAAGATAGTATAGCTCTTCATCAGTGTTATCGATCACATCGTCGAAGCAACGTCTACCGAGAGGGGACAACCACCGGCAACAGAGAAAGAACACAATCAATGCAATGCAACAATATGATGCATGAGTGTGGCGTGGCAATATGTTGTAGTTTGAGCTAATGCACCTAGCAACCAGATTAAATGAAGTTGGTTTGAATCCAAGATTCAAATTCAAACTCCATATGTGGATATTAAAATGCCATTTATATGATTTGTCCTAAACAGCAGCTATAAGTTGTTCTAACATGCATGAAAATGGTACAGATGGATAGATTGGATTTTTCTGATCATTTTTCATATATAATTTGTTTCATTTGGAGTTACGGTTAAATTTCTATGAATTTTTGAAGTTTAAATCATTTTCTGGATTTTGCTGGTTGTTTAGAAATAAAACAAATCCAGAAAATCACTTACTGCGTCAACATGATGACAGCATGACGTCAGCAAGGTCAACAGGGTCAAACCTGACCCGTGGGGTCCACTGGTCAGTGAGACATACACTAATCCCATGTTGACTTGGGCTTTGACCCGCTGCGGGGCCCGCTGTCAGTGTCTAAAGGTGGTTTAGCTAGCGTTGATTAGCACTAATTACGCGGCCACGTCGGCAAACTGGAGTTTGGCCGGCGGCGACCTAAACTGCGGCGGCAACTCGCCGGACTTGAGCTGCGGGCGACGGCTGGATGCGCGAAGGCCACCAGGAGGTAGCCCATGCTCGACCGCATCTAGCAGAGCGATCGGAAGGGCTCGGAGTCACCGGAGATGGCGACGGCGAGCACAGAGGCGGCGGCCGGAGCTCGGGCGAGAGAGGCGCGGCGGCTACGGCATGCTAGAGAGAAAACGGAGAGGGGGAGGATGATCAGGAGCTCACGTGAAGTGAAGTGGTGGCCTCGGCGTGCTCGAGGAAGCTCGGACGGCGGCGAGTCGGCGATGGAGATCCGCGGTGGCCGACGATGAAGAAGTGGTCGGGGACGGTGCAGTGGAGCTCTTACGGCCATGTGAGCTGACGAAGAGGACGAGGGTGGCACGGCGGAGCTCGGGGGCTGGTCCATGGGTCTAGCGCTGGCCGGTGGCCGCGGTGGTGACGAACGGTGGCGACGAACCCGTTCGGGTGAGTGAGAGAGAGAGATCCAGGGGAGAGGGTGAGGACGGGGGAGAGTGAAGGACGGGTCCAAGTGGTCGGGGCGGCACTGAAGAGAAGGCCCGAGGCGTCGTGGTGGCCTCAGTGACGCAGGCAAGCAGGAAGGTGCGTGGTGCCGCGGCGCGCATGCGCTGTCTCCCTCCTCTGCCTACTGGCAGAGGTAGGTGATGACTGGCACGGGCCAGGTGGGCCGGCCCAGCCAGGTAAGTAGCCTGTGGCCTTTCTCTCTCTCTCTCACTCTCTCTCTCTCTCTCTCTCTCTCTTCCATTTAGTTCTGTTTTTCTATATTTCTGTATCTGTTGGGCTTTAATAAAAATAGCTAGGCACATTTAAAAATCAAGAAACTGCTCAATGTCACTGTTTGGAATATTTCCAACAGCAAACATTTCAGTTTGTGATTATTTGAGCATTTAAAATATTATTTAGCAATTAAATGCCCAAATGCAAATACCATATGATTTAATTCAAAAATCCAGAATGACCTAGAAAAATGTGCACCATTTTTGGGAGAGGTTCTAGACCAATCCAAAAATAATGAACTTTTCTGAAGAGCATTTTGGGTTCATTGAGAATATTTTTATTTGAACCTAGTTGATTTGATCTGGTGCTAGGGTTTGAGCAATCCCCATTTCAACTTAAATAAAATTTAAACATGATGCACACATGAAGGGCTAGCCTAGTGCATACCAGAACTAGGGATGTGACAGATGGCCTCTCTCTCTCTCTCACCGTTGGTCACTGATCCGGCCGCATCCCATCCGCTGGGGGAAAGGGAGGAAGTGCATAGTTTCTCCATTCGACGGTGCCGAGGCAGCATGTCCCGATCTGCGGTACACGCCATTCTCTCTAACCAAGCTCCGGCGCGGCAGGGCCTACGCCACCTGCTCGCAGATTCCGCCCGCCGCCACTCACCTAGTTACATCCTGACGACCTCCAGGTATCCCCTCCGGCCTTGCTCCACTTCCCGTCTTCCGACGTCGCTGCATGTGGATCTTCCATAGTTCTTTGCCCAAAACGTAGCTCGTCCAGCATACTTTCCATATTGCATTCTCGTCCTCACACCGTTTTAGACAAACACAACCGTGTTGTTATCTTCCCATAGGGCAAGGAATATGCTTCTTTTTTGTCGTCGCATGTGTCATCAACCATTATTGGCCAGTAATTGTTTCCTTTCTACCTCTTTTTTGCAAACAGGGCTATCCATTTCACCTCGTTGCTATTGCGACCTTTTGGTGAACTGCACAAATCACTTTTTTCTTAAGAGTGTTTTGTGCAGTTGTACTAAAATGTCACATGGGCAACGTCTCTACATTTCAGTGCGACTACACAAAGGGAGATTGGTTTTGCTCTATCCTCCTCATCCAACTCCGAGCCTAATCTTCTCCAACCAGTTAGTCTTAAAAGAGACTTCAAAGGTGACCGGCTTCTATTTATGTGTTTATTGTTTCATCAGCAGTCCTCTATTATCATAATCACACTTAATATCTTTGGAACAGGGACGCTCAGCTCTATTTTAGTGGAACTACACAAAATGATCGGAATGTTGCATGCTCCAGACAGCTACTTTTTTCCCAACATGCCTTGTTGATTTAGACAGAGCTGGGGGGGGGCGTTGCTGCCAATGAAAGCATGGATCAATTTTAATTTAACACCTTCTCACAACTCTGTCTTTAGTTGTGATGTAATTATTAGCTCTGAAGACGCACAACCGCATGGGAGACTCAGCCTGGTCGTTGCGCCACATTAATAGTGAGTAATGAGCAGTCAAATCGTAAGCCCCACCTTTCCCACTATAAGTTGCTCTAAAGAAGCAACCATCAATATGCTCTTCTTTGAATCCGCTCATACTACTCCATACGTCACTGTTTATACAGCGTGCTTCAGATAAAAGAAAAAAGATCTGTGTGACCAAGGCGACTAGCGATCGGCCTGAAAGATAGCATTGATAGTTATAGCACGGCGTCTATTACTAGTAGAGGGAATAATGCGTACACACATGCATGCAGTGCTTCCACCCCGGGTACACACATGCATGCACTTACTCCATTCCGTACTTACATGGAGAGAAAATTGTGGACTTGATTGCGGTTACCACGCCCTAATTAATTGAGCATTAAACCAAACGCGTCTAAAGTCTCTCTAGTGGTGGAAATGCATTGAGAGAAATGCATCATAATGAAGCGCGCCCTGTAAACTGTGACGGAGGGAGTAGTAGTATGAAGGTTCAAACCCAAGTACGCGTATGACCAGTCGGTCAATGCACCTCCTCTTGGCATATCACTAACATGTGGGACAGGAGTGTTGTCAGCGTTCTGGGAATGGGGGTCCCCAGACTTGCCTGCCTGCGGCCTGCGGCGTGGCACAAAGGGGGCCCAGCACGGCCCATCTTCATCAACACAAGCTTAAGACCCTCGCGAGGGGCCAAGCCTCGCGGGGCGGACGACAAGGAGCTTCCTCAGGCACGGCCTCGTCAGGTTAGCTCACGAGGAGGCGGAGAGTTCAAGGCGGAGTACCTCGCGAGGTGCCCATGACGCAAGCCAAGACGACCAAGGGCGCCGGACGGGCGCCAGCCGCGCAGTGTCCTTCTTTCCTCTTTGGTGCAAGGGGAGAAAGCGCAGGCGAGAGCATCAAGCAAAGGCATCCATTTTGGTGCAATGAGACCAAGACCAGTCCAACGGCAGGATGGAGGTCACCATGGAGCCCAAGTCGGCGTCACCACCAGAGCCTTTGACAGGCGAGGACCAACTTTAGTCAGGATAAGTGTACTAGATGTTCCCCTTCAAATTGGCCAATTGTTGGCGCCCTTCCCACTCAATATTTGGGAAGAGGCCCAGGGCCTTCGCCTATAAATAGGACTAGCCACACACAGGGTAGAGGGATCGAGCCGGCAAAAGAGAGGGATCGACATAGGAAGCTGAAGATAAGATAGTCATCTAGAATCAACCCTTTCGAAGGGACAACACCACCACAAGAACAGACCCTCGCGAGGCCGTTCTTCCCTATATTGTTCATCATCGGCCCAAGAGGCAATCCACCACACCACACACTGGAGTAGGGTATTACACCACAATGGTGGCCTGAACCAGTATAAACCCTGTGTCTCTTGTGTTGTTCTTCTCGTAGTTTAGATCCTAGCGATTCGGCGAGGAACAGGTAGGTAGAAGGCGAATCCTCCGTGCGCACCCCAGTGTTCGAACCTCAAGGGTCTGCCGGAACCCTAAATCCGACAAGTGTGAGCAAACTGATCTCAATTGACGGCTAAGAGCCAACCCGCCTTTCCTTGAGAGAGACAAGGAGCGAGAACACACAGACGGGTTCGCATGGAGGCCAAGATATATTCGAGCATGGTTGGTTGATCGATATCATTCATTACATGTAGATGTTGGGCTGCCATTTTCCGCCCTTCTCCGGAATAAACATGCACTTTATGAGAGATAAAAAGAAATAAGAGTACAAATGCTCCACCATGCGGTTCTAGTAGTAGTACTACTCGTACTACTGCGCTTAGCTCTTCGCCTCTTCGTGAAGTCGAACAATGATGGTACTCCGCATGTTGGGTACTACAGTGTATTCCTTTGACAATCTGACACCGAATGGACTGATGCATGTCCATCGAGGGTAGGTTGCATTAGTCAAAAGGCGTAAGCGAACTTCACCTTGTCCTGCAAGCTTCTCCTCGTTCACCGAGTTGACGGGACACACCAAAAAGTAGTGCTACTCCATACTCCCTCCTTTCCAGTTAATATAGCTCAATCCTTTTTGCGGGTAAATGAGAGAGCTTTATTTATATATAAGCATTCTTAGGACGATCAACCAAGACACTGGTCACTAGGAAGCGAGGTACCTCGCAAACAATAAGTAGGAAGCGAGGTGTTTCATCAAGCCAGCTCTCGGCCACATTCAAAGTGCAGCAAGCACGGTTCGCACGAAGATGCGCCGCAAGGTTTGCTGACCTGTTTACATGCTAAATAGCAAAAAAATAGGAAATATTACCGAGCGCTACTATTTGTAACAGGATATGAGCCAGAATTAAGCGAGAATTATGGCGAGTGTTCCATGCAATCAACTTCCATTATCACGTGCGAGAACCCTCGAAGATAACCAAATGTGTTGAAGATTGCTTTATGACATTTTAAAATTATAATAAGAGTGCAGATGCTCCTCCATCCGGTTCCTAGTACTAGTATAGTACGTACCTTTATAGACTATATTAGTAAACTTTGCGCTTGGCTGTTCGCCTATTCGGGAAGTCGAACAATAGTAGAACTAGTAGTATAGTGTATGCTTCTGGCAATCTGGCAGCGAATTAACTGTTGCACGTCCACCGCCTGAGCGAGGGAGAGCTTGCATTAGTCAAAAGTTTCTCCTTGTCCTGCGAGCCACCGCACGCAAGTAATGCTAGTCCATACTGCCTCCTCTCCGGTTAATATGGATTAAATTCGAACGAGATAAATACACTGTCTGTCACTCTATATTTGTAAAAATACGGTCAGTGGACTACATAATACGCTCATTGCGCTCAATATATATTTTCCAGTGTTTATACGGTCACTAGCTCACCCTGACTGAGTATGTGTGTGCATGCACGTGTAGGTTGAGCACTTAGTGTGACCGTGTGTGTTCCCTCGTGTGCTCGGACATGCATGCACTAGGGCGTCGCGCGTTCTTGCGTCCATGTGTACGTGTGACTATTGCATACACATAGGGGGAGTACGTGTAGGGGCCACTAAGGAGCAGTCAAATCACACAGTAAATCATGTTTGTCGTGTTCATGTCTCACCCTCCTCCACGGCTCGACCCCACACGGCCGCTTGGCATGGCACTCACCGCAAACCGAGTATACGATAACTTTCCCGCCTGCTTGTCGATGGATCGCGCCATGGAGTACTACTAGCACTACTGGAAGAGATTGACGAGTTGGGGGAGGACAACTAGCTGTAGCACGGACTCCCAAAAACTTTTTACATGCATGTTGTAGCCGGATATTGCGACCTTTGAACGCGGAGCAACCACGTGCACCCGCAAGCGGCTCGGGCAACGCTCTCTCGGCCGGCATGCCACTTCAATGCCGGTGCCAGTGAGAGGTCGCGTCCGCTCTGGCCGGGCATGAATGCGGCACTGAACGTTTCGGGCGGGAAGCACACGCGTGTGATGAAGAGGGTTCGGGTTGGTCAGGACCGGCCGTGGCAGCGGTCCAGACGTGCGCAAACAAGAGATGTTGTACGCTAATATTGATGTGTATATAATTAACAACGTGAATAATGTGCCAGTTGGATAAATATGATTGGAGATGGAGATGGAAATGGAATTTTACGTAAACACGGATATGCATGTCTATGTCTATGTGTGTGTGCGTGACGACTCTCGCGACCTGGAAGCGGGGGTGTGTTTTTCATCGAGTTTTCTTTCTTGGTACGTTAGAAAATCAGTTTGTCCAATTCACATCTAGATGTTATTTAAGGATATCACATCTAAGCTCCCACAAGTATATAATGTAGCAACAAGAAATAAAAAAACTAGACCAAAAAAAATATACCACAAACTATCGATGCTCATGGTCGCGCCTCATGGTTGCGTCGGCTGGTGAAGTTGATCGATTTTCAATGAAAAACAAGCTGTCTTCCATCAGTGCTCTTTGCTTGTTACGCACAATGATTATATCCTTCGTCAGTTCACCTTGGTTGCGTTGGAGACGCAGTCGTCTTTCACGTTGGTGCAATTTGATCACACACTTGGCTATGAACCAAATGTTTCCTCGAAGAAGGATCAACGTTGGTACTAAGAGCATAAGTTTTGTATTGATTTCTAAGCCTTCTCACAACTTTGTTTCTAGCTCCCCTGTAATTTTATTTGTCCAGCTATTAACTTTGATTTAAAAAATGGTGTGGACTAAAAACCCGGATGGACGTAGTAGCCCTCCATTTTTATTTACTCCGCATATTAGATTTGACTGAAGTCAAACTTTGTAATACTCTCAAACCTTTCCGATAATTGAAATTAAAATTCTTTTTTTGTACACACTCTCACACGTTTCCGATAATTTGGCGCATGTGTGGTTGTTCACTTAAGGGAGGGTAGTGTACCACACGTGAAGGACAGGAAGTGCCACCAGGACGCGTGGGCGTGGATCGTTAGTTCATCGGAAGTAGTACTCCCTCTATACATTAAATAAAGAGTTTTGTTTCGTACTTACACAATTTAAAATGATTGTTATGGAGAGAATAAGAAAACCACTCCACTATATATTAGTCGTATACACACGAGAGTACTATATGGACGCAGCTTCATTGACTTAGTGCACCTGCCTTTGGGTTTATGATAGGTGGGCCCAAAATGTGGCTGGCTCACCTGTCATACAGCCAAAAGCAGATGGAGTAAAGGCACCGGAGCTCGGTCCGTACTACATTAGTATATATATAAGCGGGAGCCTCAGCGCTTGTTTGCTAGGGTTTGCACTCTCCACACGCTCGCCGCAATACATATATGTTACACGCTGGAGGCTCAACGTTCATTTGCTAGGGTTTGCTATATTCACGGTCTCTCACCCTCTCTTCACCAGATTTAAACAAGATTGCATTGGCCTCTTGTCTCTCTCCACGCTCATAGCTGGTGAAGGAGGCGTCCGTATCCCGTCGCACCGGGAAGGGGAGGAGGTGCAACGTTAACTCTATCACCTTCGGCGAGGGAGGCAATCCACTGCCGGCTGCGCTGTTCTCTTTCACCCAGCGCCTGTGCGGGAGGGCCACCGACCCCTTCTTCCTCGCTGTTGTATGTAGTGTGGGCAGATCCAGCCTCCTGCCGCATGCCTTGCCACATCTCAACGACCCTAAGGTATAAGTTTCTTTGAAACCGTCGTTGCTCTAGCTGCATGTGGATCTTTTTCGATCTGTAGTCGAATCTAGGTCTTGGTTCAAAGAGGAAAGAAAGGTGCGGTGGGGTGGAGCATGAATCTAGGACGTCGTTCAATGAGGAAAGGAGGGAGGAAAAGTAGTATAGACTGGCTATCCAGCCGCTTTGTTGGTCGAAAAGGGAAAAGGGGGTAACCCAGTACACACATCTATAAGGAACTGATCTCTTTGTTGAAAAAGGAAAGAAACTGGGGGGGGTCGGGTAGTTTGTGCAGGACTAGATTTGCTGCCCTCACATTGGGAAAAAGTTCAAAGAGAACAAATATGGGACCAACACAGATATGCTACTTGGCTACATACTCTGCATTACCCATTTATACGTGTGGACGCACATGGTGCTAGCATGTCCCATACAGCTATTTTGCTAGAATGCCGCCGGAAAATTGAAGCAATGCCACTGTTAAAAGTAAATTACATTTTTAACGAATGTTGTTTCAAGAGAGTGTCTCTGTTAATATGAATCAATGCTAGCGTTTTAGAAATGCTACTATCCTACTTTGTTTTCCATCCAAGATAAGTTAGATGCTTCTTTCTATCACCGTTTGTTTCATCCTCCTTTATCGGCAAGTAATTGTTTCCTTTTTTCCTCTGTTAAAATAGGAGTCAATATGAATGAATCACACTGATGGAGAATTGCTCCTCTCCTGCTTTGTTTCCCATTAAGATAAGTCATCAACTGTTATTTCTCAGTAATTGTTTCCCTTATACCTATTGTTGCTTACAGGGATATCAAAATTCAAGCTCGGTTTTATTCCGACTTTGATTTTAGTTGAACTGCACAAAAGGAGCCAATGTGTTCAAGGCAAACTGCTGCGTTACTGGGTCCAGTTGGTCGTTCCACTTTGCAGAAAGAAGCAGTCACTGGATGCGGTACATTATAGAAGGAATGACCGAGAAGATTTACAGAGTATTATTAGACACCGGTGACATGACTAGTCTGCAGAGACCATTGGCAATTTAACAACACGTAGAATGCCCTGGGAAAAAAGTGCCCAAACAAGTACAAGAAGCTAAGACAGGACACGATCATAGGCATTACATATTTTGAATGGGAAAAGCTTGTCAAAGTTTAATCATTGATGTGAGCAAGAAGACGTTAGTTTAATATATTGGAATTGGAAAACCTTGTTAAAATTTGCTCATTGATGTTAGCAACAAGACGTTAGTTTAATATATTGGAATTGGAAAACCTCGTCAAACTTTGCTCATTGATGTTAGACAGAAGACAAGCATTTGATATTTTTGAGTGGGACGCCCTTGCTGTGAGCAGCGTCGAGTGTTTTTTCCTATTCCTGTGTTTAGTTTAGAAGTAAATAATTACTCTGCTGAGATATTCCTGTGTTAAGAGTTTGTTCTGAATACTGTCTATTTAATGCTAGGCCTTGTGTTTGATTGCAAAGTTGAGCTTGGAATGTTGTGGCATGCGGCATCATGAGCTGTTCACCATGCCTCCTGAGAATAATGCTTCGTATTGTTTTGCATGTCGATCTAATGCCAGTGATTTGCTTGTTAAGAAGATCATCCTATTCTGTTGTTTCCGTGCGTAAGAAGTTCATCGTGTGATGTTTCATTCATAGCCTATACGACATGTCGGGTAGGTTAGACGTGAAACCATATGATCTTCCGACCAACTCATGATATTAGGCCATGATTGGATCGTCGTTTTCCAACCAAAACCGCTTGTAAAACTAACGCTTGTAAATTAAAGCATATGGTCTCGCGCGAAGGCTAATCCAGCCGTTAGCTGCTGTTTCAACCTTGCCCATGGATGGCATGATACGCACGTCTTACATGTATCATCTAGTAATGTCGTCCATATAGCAATGCTCGTAAAACATACACTGGTCTCTCAAATTACACGCGTAACCTGCCAGTTTTACTTATAGACCTCGGGCCTTTCGATGACGAGTAAATTACACTTGTATGTTAATACAGGTTTGAAATAAACTAGAGCTCCCAAGCGCGGCCTTACCGTTTCATGCCGCCTCAGTTTCTCGAAGGTGCTCATATCTGTCCGATGATCCTGGCTTCCTGAATGAGCAGCAGGCGTTGTATCAGACCTCCATAGGGCCCGCGAGGCCCTCTCCGTTGTCCTTCGAGTTGTTGCCCTCGCCGTGGCGCCGAGCATTGTTAACATGGTCAACGAACATGATGATTCAGGAGATGACTTTATTTTGACTGGATGACACTAGGGACCCACTACGGCCATAGCGATACGTACGCAACTACCTCCTTATTATGTATAATTATATTTTTTTTGCTTTCTCCTGGTTTCCTAACATCACTGTCCCAAACCATTTTCAACCTATGTAGTCAATATAAACGAGAGAATTGCACAAGGTGCGGCCGACAGCTGGGACGAAGCAGCTCGAGCAGTATTTTAGTTGTTTAGAGGAGAGCAGGGTATTAACTGGGCGGGTTGTGGCCTGTCTAGCCCAGGACAGATATCCAGCCTAGATACTACTTCTTTCAAGATGAAAATGGCTAGCCCAGCTATACGTCTTTTGGAGGAATACCCATGCAAGGTCAACTTGTTATTCTCCGCCCCGCTGTGCTGCAAATTTTTCCTAGGAGGGATGCATTAGGCTTAACAGGAAAATGGGCTTTAAAAATAATAAATGGGATGTAATTATAAAAACTGGGCAGTAACTATAAAAAATGCACCAAAGACAAAATTAGTTTATAAAATATTATTTACGGATTTTAAAAATCTTAAATTTTCATTGTTGCACGCGCAATGTTTCGTTGGATTTTTAAGTAATACAAATTTATATTTAATCTGAATAGAAATTTCGGGATAAAAATATTCCGAATCCCATCAAAATGTGGGAAATTTTATTGAATTCTGTCTTCAATGGTTGGTTGAAATTATTAATCGTTGTCCTAGCTAGAAAATGGGCTGTACTTTTAACAAACTGTAAATGGGCTCTTGTAATTTCCATTAGAATTCAAAAATGGGCTGTACATTCTTACAAAACGCAAATGGGCTATAAGTTCTCTGTCACACACTTGTGGGCCTACTAAGTGACGCGTCCCCCCAAAAAAAAGTTGATGTGTATGCAAGGCTTTGTCAACTTATTATAGTCAACACACGGTTCTAGTAGCAGTGGCCGTTGGATGTCTATCCAACGGATGTCGTGCTTCTTCTTCAATCTCGGATATTCTTAGCTTCGGCCGCCCAAAAAATGATTCCTCCCCCTGACATCTGGGGCGCACCGTTTCGGAGGCTGACCTGTGGGCCTACTAAGTTGGAGCGTACAAAGGGCTTTCTCAACTTGGTCAATATAAACGATTCTAGCTTCAGCGACCGTACGATGTCCATCCAACGGCCGTAGTGCTTCTTCAACCTCTGGTCTTCTTGGTCCAGCCACCCAAAGCAGTGTTGGTCGTGCCGCCTGCTCGTGGCCGGCTGTGCTGCCGCGGAGGCCTCACCGCCCCCATACTACTCCCACCGCTGGCCAGGCCATACCTCCACTCACCCACACCCCCTGTTATTCTGCGGAGACGGCAGCCTCACACCGCAGTCGAACCAGTGAGCCCTCGTACTCCTCTTCGCACGGGCTTCCGCTGCTGTGTCTTCCCCGGCTCCGTGTCGTCCCCTTCCTAGTCATCGCCGTCGTCCACTGCCCTGGTGCTCTCAGAGCGGCGTGGTCAACGACCGACTTCCATCGGAAGAGTATTGTACATGGAGAGGCTGACAGCTGGGTCCACGGCGGCCGCAAGGAAGTGCCTCCTTATTACGCGCAAAATAATTGATCCTCCACCCGACAGCAGGGACCCGCTGGACGGGCCACCTTATTTCGCGACAAAAACGTTTCCCCCCTGACTGCTGGTACCCACCGGATGGGTCACCGTATTTCACAAAAAAAACATTCCCCCCACTGTCAGCTCGGACCCACCGGAAGTGCCTCTTTATTACGCACAAAAAAATGAATACTCCCACTGCTAGCTGGGACTCACCTTGGTGGGAAGCTGACTTGTGGGCCTACTAAGTTGACGGGGACGGAGGGCTTTGTCAACTTAGTCAATATAAAGGATTCTAGCTCTAGTGACCGTACGATGTCCATCCAACGGCCGTAGTGCTTCTTCAACCTCTGGTCTTCTTGCTCCAGCCGCCCAAAGCAGCGCCGGTCGTGTCGCCTGCTCCTGCCTCCCGTGGCCGGCTGTGCTGCCGCGGAGGCCTCACCGCCTCCATACTACTCCCACCGCTGGCCAGGCCATCCCTCCACTCCACTCACCCACACCCCCTGTTATTCCGCGGCGACGGCAGCGCAGCCGAACCAGTGAACCCTCGTACTCCTCTCCGCGTGGGCATCCACTACCGCGTCTTCCCCGGCTCCACGTCGTCCCCTTCCTAGGCCTCGCCATCGTCCACTACCGTGGTGCTCTCGGTGTGGCGTGGTCAATGTGGTCAACGACCGAATTCCATCAGAAGAATACTGTACGTGAAGAGGCTGATAGTTGGGTCCACGGCAGCCGCAAGGAAGTGCCTCCTTATTATGTGGAAAATAATTATTCCTCCACCTGACTGCAGGGACCCACCGGACGGGCCACCAGTATTTCGCGAAAAAAACGTTTGCCCCTGACTGCTGGGACCCACCCGATGGGCCACCGTATTTCGCGAAAAAAATGTTCCCCCTGCTGTCAGCTCGGACCCACCGGAAGTGCCTCCTTATTACGAACAAAAAAAATGAATACCCTCCTACTAGCTGGGAGCCACCTTGGTGTGAGGCTGACTTGTGGGCCTACTAAGTTTACGGGGACGAATGGCTTTGTCAACTTAGTCAATAGAAACTATTCTAGCTCCAGTGACCGTACGATGTCCATCCAACAGCCGTAGTGCTTCTTCAACCTCTGGTCTTCTTGCTCCAGCCGCCCAAAGCAGCGCCGGTCGTGCCGCATGCTCCTGCTTCCTGTGGCCGGATATGCTGCCGCGGAGGCCTCACCGCCCCCTACTATTCCCACCGCTGGCCAGGCTCTGCTGTGACGGCAGCCTCACACCGCAGCCGAACCAGTGAACCCTCGTACTCCTCTCCGCGCGGGCTTCCACTGCCGCGTCTTCCCCGGATCCCCGTCGTCCCCTTCCTAGGCCTCGCCGTCGTCCATCGCCCTGGTGCTCTCGGCGCGGCGTGGTCAACGTGGTCAAGGAACGACTTCCATCGGACGTGGACTGTATGTGGAGAGGCTGACAGCTGGGTCCACGGCCGCAGCAAGGAAGTGCCTCCTTATTACATGGAAAATAATTATTCCTCCACCTGACAGCGGGGACCCACCGGACGGGCCACAGTATTTCGCGAAAAAAACGTTTCCCCCCTGACTGCTGGGACCCACCAGCTGCACCTTCGCACGCAAGGAAGTGCGTCTGAGCGAAAAAACGATTCGCCCCCCTGACTGCTAGGACCCACCAGCTACATCTTCGCACGCAAGGAAGTGCGTCCCGGCAAAAAAATGATTTGCCCCCCCTGACTGCTGGGACCCACCAGCCACATCTTCGCACACAAGAAAGTGCGTCCGGGCAAAAAAAAACGATTCGCCCCCCTGACTGCTGGGACCCACCAGCTACATCTTCGCAGGCAAGGAAGTGCCTGACAGTCGAGACCCACCTGGTCGAAGCGTACGTACCGTTGTCATTCCGGTCGCGAACGTGTACGTACATATATACTGGTGGATGTAGAGGCGCGCACATGTCGTAGTAGAGGCGCGCACGTAGCATGTACATGTACGTACAACAGAGAGGGTGCAAGAAAGAAAATACGGCCACATACGTACATACGGGCAGGGTCTCTAACGCCGATCATGCATACGTACATGGCTGGGTCGGAACGGAGAAACAGCGTCGTCGTCGTGTTCATGGGGAGCCAACCGGCTGGGTCGGAATGGAATGCGTGGTCGTGTTCATCGGGAGGGCTTGGATGGAACGGGGCGATGGAAACGAGGCCTGGCGTACCGCACAACAGAGGAAACGGCCTTGTGTTCGACTGGCCACGTTCGAAACGGGGTCCTGTTGATTGGGAGGGGCCTGGCGTACCGCAAAATGGAGGAAATGTACCTCCTACGGTCGAAACGGGGGTCCTATTGATCGGGAGGGGTGTGGCATACCGCAAAACGGACGAAATGGACCTCCTACGGTCGAAACGGGGGTCCTGTTGATCGGGAGGGGTGTGGCGTACCGCAAAATGGATGAAACGGACTTGTGTTGGACCGCTACGGTCGAAATGGGGGTCCTGTTCATCGGGAGGGGTGTGGCGTACCGCAAAACGGGACTCCACAGGATACTGTTCATCTCCACCGTCGACCTCCTCCAGCCTCCACGGGCTACCGTCGACCACCTCCAGCCTCCACGGGCTCCTATTCATCCATCCTCCACCGCGCGCTACTCCACCGGCTACTGTTCAACCACCCCTCCACGGGCACCCCTCCACCGTCTACTGTTCATCCAGCCCTCCACACCACGGGGTCATGTTCAACCACCCCTCCACGGCCACCCCTCCACCATCTATTGTTCATCCAGCCCTCCACACCATGGGTTCCTGTTCATCGAGAGGCAACTCCACCGCTC
>NC_041385.1:639434395-639444189 GCF_002162155.2 Triticum dicoccoides | reverse complement strand
GCAACGCTCACTGTTCATCCAATCAATCTGCTTCAGTTAGCAGCACTAGCGAAGGAATCGCTCCATCGGGTTCAGTTAACAGCCATCGACCGATCGCTCGGGTTCAGTAACGCGTAGCCTGCAGTGCAATCGCTCGGGTTCAGTTAGAGCCCAACGCCTCGCTCGGGTTCAGTTAGAGCCAATGCCTCGCACACACGTGCGTACGTACGAGAGAAACGCGCATTGCTCCGCCCCCGACCTCCCACCGTAACCGGCAACTCCCAAAAATTTTCCTCCCCCTCGCTTCTACCATGGTTTTTTCCGTCATGGACGGCCCAAACAATGTCATGCAGCTGCGTCTCCGGCCCTCCCAGGACGAAAAGCCCATTTTCTGTCATGATTTTTTGTCATAGAAGTAGGAGCCCACCACATCTATGATGATACCGAGTTTTGTCACAATTATCATCATAGAAGTGTCATATGTATGACAGAAAAAAAATTTGTTCGGCCCAAAATGTCACGGATGTGTCTTTTTTTTGTAGTGGAAGTATCGGCCAAGAGGAAGAGGGACAAGGACGAAGTCGAGCACGTGGACAAGGAGTCCAAGTAAGGTGGCAGTGTGGTTGCTCGTGGTGGTTGTAATGAAGTGTCTGCCGGATTAGTGGCTTAGTTTAATTTCAGGGTGCTTAGTTTTATTTGAGGGGTGTGTTGTGCTGAGCCCCCAGCAGAACTATGTTATGTTCCTTGTCGTTACTTTAACTCTTCAGTGCGTACATACAAGTATTTCTTATAGTTCATCTTGTAGTTGGTAGTACTACCACTCGTTACTTCACATTATATACGTACAATATATATGGCCAACATCATATAGTCAGTACTTCAGTTTTCAAAGAATCAAGGGTTTTTATCATTTATACCACCGGTTGTGTCCCACTATTCAGTGTTGCCAATAGGAATTTCAACCGCTCAAAAATGGCATCGCTTCATTAGACAAATGCTCAAAAATGCCACTGGTTAGTCATGTTGTAATGACATAAATACCTATGGACCAACATGCCAGCTCTCCCTCTATCTCACTACAATAAAGTGTGGGGCCTACTTGATCCCAACAGCGTACTTATTTTCCTGTAAAATTATTCGCTTCGTTACTCCAGACAAGCGGGGCCACACTTATCATTGTGAGATAGAAAGAATCGGCATGTGGGTCTAGGCTTATTTTTGTCATATAACATGGTCAACCGGTTTGGCGTGAAAATAAAATTGTCTAATGGTTTTTTGAGCAAACATCTAACGGAATGATGGCATTTTTGAGATATCTAATGGCAATATTGAGCAAGCATCTCACGGATCGGTGGCATTTTGAGTGGTTGTATTTTCTATTGGCAAAACTGAGTAGTGAGACACAACTAGTGGCATAAATAATAAAAACCCAAGAATTAAATAGGTATGCTAATTTCTTTAATAGAATTTAGCACCCCATCTAAGCACGTACTAGCTTTTTAATAGTACTATATGCATAACTTGGCGACGAGTGCTCTCTATATGTACCACCTTTTTTCTTTAATTTCATCTTGTTAGTTTTGCTCCATGGCGCAATCCATCGGTACTACTACTGTGATTTCATGGGAGGCGAGGGCCATTGTGATTTGACGGGTCATTACTGCTGGAAGGCAGGGCCTTGTGATTTGACTGCTCGTATAAATATTGTCGACGACCTGAAGAGGAGCAAAGAACCATGCAGTATACTCAAGTTCTCCAATGGAGTACTAGTACGACTGAGAAGCACAAAACATGGCATCCGAATGCGATATGCGATAAAAATGATCTAATTTGCTAGTCATCGGTCCCACGACACCACTCATCATTAGCATTGTTATATTTATGCCTTGCAGAGAATGTGACACGTGCGGCAAAACACTCGAAGAAAAATCAGAAACACAGGAGCAAAAGAAGAAGATTAGCCCCCCCCCCCCACTGAAAAAGGAAGGAAGACGCGCACACAAGTCTGGGCCGCTGCTCTCTACTACATGAAGGGATGCTGGCCACGGAGTCGTAACTGCTTCTATATCGCCTCCATGAGTCCATCTGCACGCGCATCTCCACCGCCATCCACTATAAAAAAGACACATCTGTGACATTTTGGGCCGAACGAATTTTTTTCTGTCATACTTATGACACTTCTATGAAGATAATTGTGACAAAACCCGGTATCATCATAGATGTGGTGGCCTCCTATTTCTATGACCAAAAATCATGATAGAAAATGGGCTTTTCTTCCTAGGCGCGCCGGAGACGCAATTGCATGACATTCTTTGGGCCCTCCATGATGGGAAAAACCATGGTAGAAGCGAGGGCGAGGAAAATATCGGGGTGTTCCCGGTTATGATGGGTGGTCGGGGCCGAGCAATGCACAGAGGTTTGCGCGTTTCTCTCGTACACGCACGCGCGTGGGTGCGAGGCGTTGGGCTCTAACTGAACCCGAGCGAGGAGTTCGCCTATTGAACCCAAGCGATTGCACTTCAAGCTATGCGTTACTGAACACGAGCGATCGATCGATGGCTGTTAACTGAACCCGATCGAGTGATTCCTTCGCTACTACTGCTAACTGAAGCCGGTCGATGCTGCCTCTGGATGAACAGTGAGCGTTGCAGGGGGGTTTGGATGAACAGTTTCTGGTGGGGGTCGATGAACAGGACCCCGTAGTGTTGCCTCTGGATGAACATGACCCTGATTGGTCGAGCAGGTTGGGCTTGGATGAACAGAACCCCGCGGAGGGCTGGATGAACAGGATGACCCCGTGGAGGGCTGGATGAATAGTAGACGGCGGAGGGGTGGATGAACATTAGCCCGTGGAGGGGTGGTTGAACAGGAGCCCATGGAGAGGGCTGGTTGAACAGTAGCCGGTGCAGTAGCACGCGGTGGAGGCTGGATGAACAGTCGCAAGTGGAGGCTGGAGGAGGTCGACGGTGGATGAACAGTAGCCCCTGGAGGCTGGAGGAGGTCGACGGTGGAGATGCACATTATCCCGTGGAGTCCCGTTTTGCGGTACGCCACACCCCTCCTGATGAACAGGACCCCCATTTCGACCGTAGCACTCCAACACAAGTCCATTTCCTCCGTTTTGTGGTACGCCACACCCCTCCCGACGAGCAGGACCCCGTTTCGAACGTGACCGATCGAACACAAGGCCGTTTCCTCCGTTCTGCGGTACGCCAGGCCATGTTTCCATTGGTTGTTCTGTCCAAGCCCTCCTGATGAACACGATGACGCATTTCGTTCTGACCCAGCTGGTTGGCTCCCCATGAACACGACAACGACGTTGTTTCTCCGTTCCGACCCAGCGATGTATACGAGCCCTGGCCATATGTATGCGTGAGTAGGCATTCAAGACTCCGCCCATATGTACGTCTGTGGACATATTTACTTTATTGTACCCTGGCCGCTGGACGTACGTGTACATGCTACGTGCGCGCCTCTAATACGACATGTGCGCACCTCTACTACGAAACTTGCACGCCTCTACATCGACCAGTATGTACATACACGTTCGCGACCAAAATAACAATGCTACGTACGCTTCGACCAGGTGGGTCCCGACTGTCAGGCACTTCGTTGTGTGCGAAGATGTAGCTGGTGGATCCCAGCAGTCAGGGGGGCGAATCGTTTTTTCTTTTTTGACCGGACGCACATCCTTGCATGTGAAGATGTAGTTGGTGGGTCCCAGCAGTCAGGGGGGAAAGGTTTTTTTTCGCGAAATACAGTGGCCCGTCCGGTGGGTCACTACTGTCAGGTGGAGGAATCATTATTTTCTGCGTAATAAGGAGCCAATTCCTTGCGGCTGCCCTGGACCCAGCTGTCAGCCTATCAACGTATAGTACTCTTCCGATGGAAGTCGTTCCTTGACCATGTTGACCACTAGGCGTCGAGAGCACCAGGGTGGTGGACGACGGCGAGGCCTAGGAAGGGGACGACATGGAACCGGGGAAGACGCGGCAGTGGAAGCCCACGCGTAGAGGAGTATGAGGGTTCACTTGTTTGGCTGCGGTGTGAGGCTACAGTCGCCGCAGAATAACAGGGGGTGTGGGTGAGTAGAGGGATGACCTGGCCAGTGGTGGGTATAGTAGGGGGCGGTGAGGCCTCCGCGGCATCACAGCCGGCCACGGGAGGCAGGAGCATGCGGCACGACCGGCGCTACTTTGGGTGGCTGGAGCAAGAAGACCAAAGGTTGAAGAAGTACTACGGTCGTTGTATGGACATCGTACGGTCACTGGAGCTAGAATCATTCATATTGACTAAGTTGACAAAGCCCTCCATCCCAGTTAACTTAGTAGGCCCACAAGTCAGCCTCCCACTAAGGTGGGTCCCAGCTAGCAGGGGGAGTATTCATTTTTTTGTGCGTAATAAGGAGGCACTTCCGGTGGGTCCGAGCTGACAGCAGGGGGAATGTTTTTCCGTGAAATACGGTGGCCCGTTCGGTGGGTCCCAACAGTCAGGGGGAAACGTTTTTTTCACGAAATACGGTAGCCTATCCGGTGGGTCCCTACTGTCACGTGGAGGAATAATTATTTTCTGCGTAATAAGGAGGCACTTCCTTGCGACTGTCGTGGACCCAGTTATCAGCCTCTCCACGTACAGTACTCTTCCGATGGAAGTCGGTCGTTGACCACATTGACCACGCCGGGCCGAGAGCACCACAGCGGTGGATGACGGCGAGGCCTAGGAAGGGGATGACGTGGTGCCGGGGAAGATGAGGCAGTGTATTCCCACGCGGAGAGGAGTACGAGGGTTCACTAGTTAGGCTGCGGTGTGAGGCTGCCGTCGCCGCAAAATAATAGGGGGTGTGGGTGAGTGGAGGGATGGCCTGGCCAGCGGTGGGAGTAGTATGGGGGCGGTGAGGCCTCCGCGGAAGCACAGCCGGCCACGGGAGGCAGGAGCAGGCGGCACGACCGGTGCTGCTTTGGTCGGCTGGAGCAAGAAGACCAGAGGTTGAAGAAGCAGGACGGCCGTTGGATGGACATCCAACAGTCACTGCTTGTGCGTCAACCTTTTTTAGGAAAGCCTCAAATTTGTGGAAAACAACATGCAGGCCATCTGCCATTATTTCTAATAATTTACAGCCCATTTGCTAATTCTTACGGGTTTTTTTGGAGCCCATATTGTTTTTGTTAGCATTACAAGCCCATAATGTGGCCATGGTTAAAAAATTATACGAAATTTTGCATATGTTTGTGCGGTCTGAACTGTTTTTAATCCTGAAATTTTGAGTCACTGTAAAAATCAATGCATTTAAAATCTCGAAATGAAAAAAAGAAATTTGAAACAAATTGCCGTTTTGATGTGCTTTAAAAATGTACAACCCATTTCTCATTACTGATAGGCCATTTTCTTGGCCAGCCGAATGAAGCTCTCCCCGTCTTGAAAGATTTGCAACCCAACAGGCCTGACAAAGCGACTTACTTGACAAATCACAAAAAACTGGGCTAGCCTTTTTCAGAAAGAACAAAAACTACTGGGCTGGTCTGTGGTAAACATAAAAGAAAAGGATGTCTAGACAGGCCAGAGTGCCCCGCATAGCCCAGTTGACACCCTGCTTCTGTCTCAAAAACAAATTAGATAAATGCCACTCCAATTATGGTGATTCGGAAAAATGCCACTGCAATTTCCAAACTTTGAAAAATGCCACTACAATTTTTGCAAACTTTGAAAAACGCCACTGCAATTTGCAAACTTTGAAAAACGCCACTCTAGACTTCGAAAAATGCCACTGGAAATGGCATGAAATGGCATTTTTCAAAGTATGGAAATTGCAGTGGCATTTCTCGGAAATACCAAATTTGGAGTGGCATTTATCAAATTAACCCAAAACAAAAATAACTAGGCGAGCTGCTGGGTCCTTGGTGTCAGCCGCTCGTTGTGAAATTCTCTCGTTTATTGACTACGTTGACAATGGCATGTGACCCAGATGTCAGAAATCAATTAGGAGGAGCCATTTTTCTATTGGCTTGAAATAAGGAGGCACTTGCTTGCGTACAGCCATGACCTTGGCGGGTCCCTGCTGTCATCCACTCCATGTACAATCATCTCCTGATTGTGTACGCGTCAACTTTGTAGGCCCATAAGTCAGCCTCAAAACCCGTGGAGGATAAATACAACCCATTTAAAAAAATAACAGCCCATTCCATACGTTCAAACGGAAAGTTCAACATTCAGAGCAAAGTAACAGGTCTGATCCGCATATAAAGTACTGAACTTCCACATTGACAACCAGCATAGCCAAGTTAACTATCTACTCCCACGAATACTCCAGTAGCATACAAGTACTAACTTACTCTTAGCTAACTAAACGATGCCGGTCACCATCTGCGGTACACGCTAAAACGCCGGCACCGGCATCCTGCGCCTCGCCTCGGACTTGCCAGAGGTGCGATAGGGCGCGGTGCTCGCGCGCGTTGGCCCTTTCCATGCCAGCGTGGTCCACCGAAGCTTCGGCTTCTAAGCGGGAAACACACTTGACGAGTTGATAGTAAATATCGGCATCACAAATGCGTGTGTGCCCGACAGCCTCCAGGGCTATTTGCCATGCACCAGCCTCCACGTAGTTGGCCCAGTTGCGAGCACTCTGCTCACGACTCAAAGCGTCGGTGCGCTGCTACTCCATGTCCCGCTGGCGGCGCAAATCGGTGATACACTGCTCCTCCGCCAGGTGGTCGCACTCCAACAACTGCTGCTCCTCCACGAGGCAGTCACGCTCCAACAAGTCCTCGATCTCCGCATTGCCATCTAAAGACCGATAGAATGATTCCTCCCTCCGTCTGCCTTCCGGTGAAAAACCGAACACTAGTTCCGGCGGTGATCGCCTCCGGCCTCGCCTATCGCGGACGGGTGGGGGCATGGACGACGTGGCGAGAGCGAGGATAAGTGGCGAGCAACGTCGGGCCGGTGGGTGCTTATGAGGATATGGAAAGTTGGGTCACGGTGCCACCGGAGAAGGCTGGGAAATAGTACTTATAGGCGGAAGGTAGCGCGATGGTCATCGGAATTCAATGCATAAGCTTGCCGTGGAAAACTAGAGAAACTGAAATTATGACTGTCCCATCCCGTCCCGTCCGTGCTGGGTCGCACGCCGGCTTAACAGTCAAACAGTGCACTCAAATTATCTCCCTCCTTGTCAATAATGATTCCACGGATTTAAAAGGCCCGCAACAATTAAAGCGCATCTTTTTTCACATTAGTTAGCGGCCTTAATTACGGCCGACTGCATGCAGGCACTCAGAATTGCTCGCAGCCAGTACGCTGAGTAGCATGCAATGATACGTAGCCGAAGGCACGCATGTAGCCACTTAAATCACTAGAATTAATTAGGCTTAAACTTCTGCATGCAGTTAATTATTGTCATGCCTTGGTCTTTGCTGCTTTGCTCGCGGGACTAATAAACCAGGACGGAGGGAGTACCTTGGTTGGTGAGATTTTTGAATTAAGCCCTGCAAACTGGAAAGGACGTACTAGTACGTGCGTGATCTGCTATTTATTCATGTAGGATCGAGTAGTCATTTCTTGAATTGAGCCCTGCAAACCGGAAAGGAGGTAGTACATGTGTGATCTGCTATTTATCCATGTAGGATCGAGTAGGTCGGATAGTGTAGCTTGTCTGTTTCTTCAGAGTAGGCATTTTTATTCAAAAAACTGCCACTTTGGATCTTGCATCGCAACTAAAACTGCCAGGAGCCCATTAGTAGGCTAGCTAGTGATCGATCAGTTACTTGTAAACACTGAGCAAACAAAAATAAGGAACTGTTAATGCATCTCAATGATTCACTGATCATATACAAATATGTAGCTCCAAAAGCAAAGATTAGCCACTTCGCATCTTGCGTCACAACTAAAACCAACTAGTACAATTCACATACATAAGATCAACATGTTAATGCATCTCATTGATTCAGATATCATATACAAGTATGTAGCTCCAAAAACAAAGATCTAGAGAAAACATATGTTCTTCCTACTAACATGGATGCTACTCTTGGACAACATTCAGTACAGACCGAAAGACAAATTTGTTTGTGAAGTCTACAATTCCTCTTGCAAACGTAAAAGGTTTCACCAACAGCTGGAACCATGAGAATGAACCACACATGATGGAGGAACATCCACTTCAATATGATTTGGTTTTCTCTCGATCATACGGCAAGACTATTTTTGGATTACAAACTTTAACTTAGGCAAAATGATTCCCATTGTATAATCAAACCAAAGCAATGAAGCACCTAGTGTCGGCCAATAAATAGTACGATACTACTTTTTTGCAGTCCATGAAGCGACTATCCAATCTTTCTGTATCTATTTTCAAATGGCAGTGCATGAAGTGACTATACTATTCTCTTGTGCACTTCAACCAAAATTGCGGTCACTTTGTTTGTTTGCAAAATAGCAACGGGCAGACATCTCTGTCTGCACAAATATCAGGCAGCTAGTAAACATATACCCCACCTTGTATTTTCGTTTTAAACATGTCTCTTCCGCTTAGCATCTATCATGTTCTGCACTAGACAATTTATACAGTTATGTTTTGCCCTGGACAATTTCATAAATTGATTTGCTGGTTCAAAGCAGAAATATAGCACATATTCTTCATGAGACCAAGGATATCCATGTTCGCAGTGATGGAAGAGGTGAAATTGATACAACCGAAATTGAGCATCCAATCATTGAATCCTGTCCTGCACCTCCAATGTAGGTCCACCCTGCCAATAAATTCACATGCAAACCACTAGTTATACTATCTAATGATAGTACAAAAGGAGTAGCAAGATAGTAGCAAACAATGTACCTTCGTAATGAACAACTCATAGTGCCACCAATTGGATATAAAGGTTTGGAAGAAAACATGCTCCTAATGTTGAACCTGTTGTACTTTTTGTGCAGTTCCACTAAAATAGAGCATCCCTGTTTGCATAGATATTGAAAGTGTGATTACTGTAAAAATGATAACTAGTTGAATCATAGACTCACAAATATAAGCATTCCAATTTCTTAATGGGAAAAGGTAGCAAGACTGTTTCTAACCACCTCTTTGAAGGAATAAATAAGGCAACACTGGCTGATGTCAGAAAGGCATATATAGTTCTTTCTGAAAGAATGATTGACTCCTGACCGTTCCTCTTCTTTTAAGCATATTTTGTGCAGTTCAACTAAAATAAAATGCCATCACCGCCTTGACAATTCAGCAACACTATACAAAAGGAAATGACTTAACATTACATCATGGTGTCAGGTATGTAGTCGACAGGCATTAGAGACAAACATACAGAGCTCCTCCAATAACATAATGAACATTAATTTTAACAAAGGTATGACTAGCTTTACCGGGATAATTTGAGTGAACTCTGCACCCTCTATTCCTTAATATAAGACGTTTTCACAGTTCAATTTTAAGTACCCAAACATCTAGCATTTAGAAAAACAGATAGTAGTTTTCTTGAGCACATATCTGGGAAACCTTGCCACACTTTATTTATGTCCATACGCTAATGCAACACCATTTGAATACTACAAATATACACTAATCCAGTGGCTAGTGCAACAGTAGACTAGTTATTTTATTACAGGGTACAGTACAATAGTTTTACTGAACAGATTTCAATAAACTCTAGCACTGGAAGATTTCTATAAGAATTAACAATACAAAGTGTAAAGGTAACAAGTTTCAGCATTAGTATACTAGCTGTGCATGAGCATTAAACCAAATAGAAAAGTCTGAAGGTAACTAGCATTATTAACTAATGACAGTATAAAAAAAATTGCAAACCATGTAC
>NC_041385.1:639427236-639433843 GCF_002162155.2 Triticum dicoccoides | reverse complement strand
GGGGGGGCTTAAAAATTGCTATCCCAATCTTGATAATCGATCAAACATAAAAACTTGATCGAACGAATCAAGAGAATAGCCGGAGGAGGTGCCCACTCTTGACCTTTCCTCTTGTCTTCATTTTTTTTGTGCAGTTTAACAAAAATAGAATGACATCAGCGCCTTGGCATTTTGGTGACATTGTACAAAAAAATTAACTTATCTCATGAAAGTGAGGTATGTAATCTATAAGCATTAACAGTGCAAAAATATGAAGGTAGTAACAAGTTTCATCGTTGGTATACTAGCTGTGCAACAACATTAGAATGCCTTAGCTGAAAAATCTTTAATACATCCACAATTAATAGCTAACCCTGAAATAATCCAGTGACATTAAATGGCATTGCTTAAATTTATTGGTGGCATTATACTGATTGCGGCATTAGTTAAATGTGGCATCACTTTAGGGGTAGCATTGCTTGACTTGACTGCTGGCGTTGTACTAACAACAAAAAAGTGGCAATAAGAGCATGGGAGGCCCATTCAGACAATGGGCGCACCAATACGATGTACCTCCACGGACGTAGAGTGGTGAGGGAGGTATGGTTGCCTAGAGAAACAAATATCCAGGCATCATATGTGGATTACATCCCATTTTTGTTCTATTTAGCCACCTTTTTCCTATGTGAGGACAACAAACTGATCGACCTGGTCATTCTATATTGCGTTGTCATGCCTTTGTACCCTTCTTCAACGAAGAGACATGAGACTCGTTCCTTAGCTACTGATTTCCCCTTCTCAACCTAGATGCGGGTTCAATGCCTACTCTCTTGGACAGTACAATCTCCCTTCCTTTCCTTATTCAACCAAGACAGGATTAGTCTGCATGAAGTAGGTTTCCTTTAATAGTGCAAATTAAGGTTTTTGTCTGCGTGACCAGCAGAGCAGAGGATAGCAAATTGGGAAGATGGTGGAGTGGAAAAAGATCCACATGCAGCGACGAGGCAGATGGGGCAATAGAACAACGGTATGGTTCAAAAAGAGGTAGCACACCGGAGGGTTGGCGGGAAGTGGCTTCACTCGTGGTCGTCGTCCTCCGCACACACTACAGCAGCGAGCTTGGGGACGGAGGCCATCCCGCGGTCGCTAGGTCTGACAGGACGGCCTAGTCGTCAGTGCGTGACCTCGCTCGCCGACGACGAGTGCGTCAACGCTGCACGTCCTTTTCTTCCCCAGCGGAACTGTGACCACCGATGAGGAGGGAGAGAGAGAGGCCGTCTTTTTTAGATCTGTACAGAGGGTGATAGTGTGAGAAGCAAGTGGGCAGCCCTTAGCAAGAAAGCGCTAAAGCTCCAGCCTATATATCTTTTTTATACTACTAGTACTAGAAGTGAAGTAGTGGTAGAGTAGTTTATATTTTCTCTGCATACAGTCCCAGTTAGTCGTGCTTCAAAACTGAATGGTACGCCATTAAAAAATAAAGGTCGATAACTAATGCGGCGCCTCGGGCCAACGCGACCAAATCGCATTTTGCACGAGAAATTACACACCATGTTTCGTTGACATGTGGTCTCGTTCCAACATGTCAGTGAAACGACGGCGAGTCCTTTTCTACTAGTATTTCCAAACGGACATGTAGGCTGGGGTGCCTCTTTGTGTACCGTGGTAAACTGGCAACCGTCCACCGACTCTTCATCTTTCCCTCTCGATTTGGAACTGTTGTCGCATGCTCTTCCTCAGTCCTTCATTTGCCTTCACCCTTCCTTCTGCCATTGTTTGATCGTCTTCTGCATGGAGGGAACAGGCTGGAAACTACCCCGTTATTCTTGCCTCAATCTAAAAGATGACGTGGTGGAGTAACTCATTGATTGGTGCGACGTCATCACCTCGGCTAGCATGGCAGGTTCGTTCAAGACCATTCTCGACTCAACTAATAACATCATTACAAGGAACCCAAGGGTCCAGGAGCGGTTTGATATCCCCTAACTTCTTCGCCGTGACCTTGATGACTGGCGCAGGGACGACAGAGGCCTCGCCTTGTGCAAGTTGATGCCGCTTGATAATGATACGTATGATGTTAAGATGTCATCACTTGAGGGAAAGGCTTCGGCAGGTGCAAATGGAGATTGGGTTGTTTATATTGGGTACAACTGTGAGTGGAAACTTGTGAATGTGTACACTCGTCACCGGGTTCCACTTCCAAAAATCTCAGCAGACTGCCCAGAGGTTGAGCACACCGGTATTCTATGCACGTTCAAATACGATCATGGTGACTATCTTCTACGGAAGATAGCAATTTGTCAAGTTCCCAACCGCTCTTGGAATTACAGGAACTATGTAGTTGTTGCTATCTTCGACAAGCTTGTTGCCGTCCTTCATGCTTCTACTTGATGTATATTGCTCAAAAATCAGTTTCTGTACACGGAGGAGTACTGTGATGCAATTCAATACGAGGGTCCTGTGTTTGCTTCAACAACTCATGGCACTATTTTTGCATGGGATCCTCGTAGTTTAGGTACGTTTGTCTTCCACCGTAATTATAATTGTTTCATCCACATGCATGCGGGTTAGCAAGTTTCCCTTTACTAATTAACCTTCTTCTTGTGTTTCTAAGGTCCTGTGAACATTCCACCACCTATACTTGAAAATTTTTATACCCAAGGGGGAGATGACGATGGTGATGATCATCAGCATGAGGACGAGCAGGGCCCATATACTTAGTGGAGCCTGGCAACTTATTCTGATGGATCACCCATTCTTGTCTGTATACAGCCCATTGCTAATGTTACTACTAAGGAAGCAGGTGTTGTCTCCCATGGTCGCACTCTTTGGACCTATTCCAACACCCGTTGCATGGTATTTGGGATGGATACTAGTGTGCTAGCACCAACACCTTCTCCCTGGTACAGAATTGATAGTCTTGGAGAAAACTCACTCTTCCTTGGACAAAACTATCCAAAGATGGTGAAAGGCGATCCAACTATTGTTGACACAACGTTACTACCATTTATGAGAAGCAATTGTATCTATACCTTGGACATTTTGGTGGTTCCCTACCCTGGTACTGATATAGTAGGCAACTTCAACCTGCATGGTCAGTCCTGCGTTGGTCTCGAGATCGACAATGGATGGCCCTTCCCAGAAAATCATGTGTGGTTCAAAGCAAGTGTTTCCAACGCTGAGGATTGGTTGAGTTGAAGTTCATTTCATTGCTTGCTATTTGTTGTGTGATGAAAACTTTAGTATTTATAATGTATCGTCATTGTCGATGTGGGTTGATGACCTATTGTAATAAAATGATATGACTGTGATAAACTTACTAAATTTATGAATGGCTTTCAAGTTGCTTCTCTAAGTGAGTGTGGCGACGAGGCAAAAAAATATTTTCCGAATACATAATTGTACGTGCATTGCAACAGGTTATCAGATGAGGCCAATCAACCAGAGTAGTACACTATTTGTACTAGCTTCACATGCATCGCGCTTCAGTGTGTTTACTGTAGCCATATGTTAATGTGTTCGCTGTACGTAACCAGCACCTCAAATCTTTAATACTGCCTGTACTATATATGTAGTAGGAGTAGCAGGGTGGCATGGGCCAGAACAAGCATTCACGTCCAGGAGTACGGCACACGCCACCAACACGACTTCCATCTGACACCATATTTCTTGGAATTCGTGCTAGAGAAATCTCTTCAACCTCGTCGTTTCTCTAACTCAGCCATCGTGCGGCGGCCGAGGTGGGGGTTTGCCGATAGTCAGTTTGCTCAACTGCGGTCCCACTTGTAAGGCCAACTCCAACGCACGACCCCAAACGGACCTCTGTTTTGCCCGGATTCTGTCTGTTTGGGTAGGGCAATGGGGTCTTGTCCGGGCCATTTCTCGAATGACGTGGCCGTGCACTGAACGCGCGGACGCATCCTGGCCGCGTTCATTTTTCTTTCCAAACACATATCTTTTTTTCATCATTGTTTTTTTGGTACATGGAAATACATCACCAAAATTTTAACTAGAAAAGCAATATCAAAGAAAACAAGAACCACAAGAATACATTTTAGAAGATATCCAACTTCCATAACTGCTCCTGTAAGTTGGATTAGTGCCTTCTTGATGCATTCATTCTTGATCTGCGGAGGCTCGATCTTGTGTGCTTCTTTCTTCTTCGAGTGTAAAGATGTAGATGTTGCTTCCTCGCATCTAGTCTCATGTCTAGCCTCTGTTCTATCAACAAGTGCACTAGTCTCATCTCTAGCCTCTATGCTAGCTAAAAGTTCTAGAACATCTACTAAATTGCGCTCTATCAATATATCGATGTACTCTTCTTCCCAATACAAAAACTTGCATCCTTTCTACACAATAAAATTTTAAGTTAGCACAACTAGTATAATCCGAGAGCACAACCGAAGATTTGATCGGGTTCTTCCTCCTTTTGCCGACACGTGGGACATCCAGCATCTAGGTCGTGTCATCCAAGAAAATAGAGTGGCAGTTGAAGCCACGTGATGTGCATCTTGGGTTAAACTGTAAATAGAATCTTACTACTCTTAAGTAACTCCAAAAGCGGCCACCGAAGATCTTTATTGGATTTTTTTTCATCACCCCCCCCACACACACACAAAGAGAGAGAGAGAGAGAGAGAGAGAGAGATGGGGAGAAAGGGAGAGGGATCAACAAGGTTTTTGTGTCCGATGCGTGCGACAGAATTGAAGATTGTCGGAGAGAGAGAGAGAGAGAGAGAGAGAGAGCAGGGGTCCAGGAGAGGGGGAGGTCGCGTTTTATGCATCAAAGACTGATATAAACCATGTTTTGATCTAAACTTGCATTCAAATATTTAAATTCCATAACATGTTTACTACAATCCACACATGAACGGATATATGCGTATATCAAACAAGTTCATTAATTTGACTTTGAACATGTTCATGGACTACTATAATACTGTACAACATGCTACTCGATTGAGGTGTTCAATTTTGGATTTAGTTCACTATTTTGACCTAGTGAACGAGCTATTTCATTGAATCGAGATATTTCCTTTTGGGTTAGATTCCCGTTTTTGAGTGGGTCAACTATTTGTCATATAGTAAATCACTAGCAACAAGCATGTAAAAACACATTACTCCCGAGCATCATCTCTCCATCTAAAAAAGAAGTGGCAAGCTAATATTTCAAAATTTGATTCGAATCGACTTGGTAAGGTAGACGTGGATGCTCGTTCTCCCAAAATTTGAACGAACCGTTAAACATCCTCTGCTCGGTGGAATTCGCCCAAGCAAATAAATGGGAGACGTGAAATTACCGACCTATGTGGGACACACATCAATTGGCCCGTTGTACATCGAGGGTAGGTTCATAAGTTCATCCAAGCGCGCCTTCTCCTCGGCCGAAATGACATCTGCCGAATAATTCATAAACCATGGTCGGCAAAACATGCTCTCCTCGCCCGAAATAGCTCGCGCCCACTATTTCAAAACACGGTCTCCTCGCCCGAAATGTCTTGCGCCCACTATATTCCAAAACACGCCCTCCTCGCCCGAAATCGCTCCCGCCCACTATTTGGGAAGAAGCAAAGTTACTCTACTATCCCCGACCCTCAGTACACAGACCAAAGCCGAGAAGCCTAAAGGCAGGGGTAGAACTGTAAATCCCCCACACATTTCAAACAAATGCGTCCGTAAGACATGGTTCCACTCCCCTCCCAATCCCCCCCCCATTCATACCTCGTGGCGCCAAATCACCTTCTCCCTGGAAGCTCCCTTCTCCCGAGCCGCGAAACCTCAACCCCTCCTCCATGGCGCATCCCACCGCGCAAATATCAAAGTCGCCCTCCTTCCTAATGCCGGAGACGCTGTCCATTTGTCGTCATGCATTGGGTCATGTGCCTCTTACTCCATGTTGTTGGAGATGCCTCGACGACGGCCGCGTGAACCGTACCGGAGCCAATTCACCCCCGCCGTTGTTCATGGTGCCGGAGCAGCTCCAACTTCGGATCCGTCCAGAGTCTCGGAACTGCTTCCCTATAGCCGTTGACCGTCATGACATCGTTGTTTCCCTGCCGCCGGTCGCCACCGCAACCGCGCCGGCCTCAACGACTCGGCAGCTGGACCTGCCTACTTCACAATGCCGCCAGATAGGTTGCACCCTCATCTCAAATCACTTTATTTAGGTGTCAGTTGTCTGAATTTTTATTCTGGGCCAATCAATTCCCAATGGGAAGCAGCACCCCTCGAGGCGGCAGAGCTCCTAGGCTGTCGGTTGGCTGGTGTCTAACGTAAGGGTGCAGGGCTGCAAGTTCGCCACAGAAGCAGCTCTCACTACTGGAATCAGCTAGTTTGCCATCTGCCAGTTCTTTGCCGTCTGCTAGCGGACGGCAAAGAAGCTCTTTGCCATCGGCTTCCAAAAAGCAGACGGCAAAGAACTGGCTGATGGCAAAGACCAAGTTTGCCATCAGCCAGTTCTTTGCCATCTGCTAGCAGACGACAAAGATTCTTTGCCGTCGGCTAGCAGACGGCAAAGAGGGAGGGGCCCCACTGACGAGATGCAAAAAAAAAAACCTAACGGGCCCCCTCTTTGCCGTCCGCTAGCGGACGGCAAAGAGCAAGAAGGCGGACGGCAAAGGGTGGCGGAC
>NC_041385.1:639426084-639426610 GCF_002162155.2 Triticum dicoccoides | reverse complement strand
TTAGTTTTAGGTTTAGTTTAGTTTTTGGAAAGAAGAAAAAGAGAAAAAGAGGAGATCAGGAGAAGAAGAAGAAGAGGAGGAGGAGAAGAAAAAAGAAGAAGAGGAAGAAGAAGAAGAAGAAAAAAGAGGAGAGGAGGAGAAGAAGAAGAGGAAAAAGGAAAGGAGGAAGAAGAAGAATAAAAAAGAGGAGAGGAGGAGAAGAAGAAGAGGAAAAAGGAAAGGAGGAAGAACAAGAAGAAGAAGAAGAAGGAAAAAAAGGAAGAAAAGGAAAAAGAGGAAGAAGAAGAAAAGGAAAAAAACCCGACCCGACACGGTACCCTGACCCCGACCCGGCACCCCGTCACGACACCCCGACCCCGACCCCGAGACCCCGACCCCGACCCCGAGACCCCGACAAAGACACTAGAAATTTTGCCGTGAGCGGCGGACGGCAAAGGCCTGCCGTTAGCCACTTAACGGACTGACAGCGCAATTATTGCCGTCCGCTCTCTTTGCCGTCCGCCGCAGATGGCAAAGGGCCTTTGCC
>NC_041385.1:639393040-639425776 GCF_002162155.2 Triticum dicoccoides | reverse complement strand
GACACCCCGACCCCCCGACCCCGAAACAGCACCCCGACCCCGACACGGCACCCCAACACCGATAGGACACCCCGACCACCAACACCTCCCGAAAAGGTGTTCTTTGGCCTTCTAGAGGCCGACGGGGTCATATATTTGTGAATTATTAGTTAGGTCATATATTTTTCGATTTTGTTATGAAAAACATCAAATATAATTGTGTTGATTGTGTAGTTTTAAATGTGCAGTTGTTTCATCGCTGCGAGGTTTGGTGTTCGATGACCTCGCCGTGCGTTTGACGAGCTCTGCCCCTTCGTTCGTGGGTGAGCACAAATGACAAGTCCTCCTCCCCCATTAATTATTTGATCTATTCCGATGAAACTTGATAGCTAGCTATATATGTGTCTTGAATCATCAGTATGCGTAACCAATATGTGTCTCCCGTTCGAAAGCGTCATAGTTATAAATATGCATGCATTTGCATATTTATAACCTTGATTCTTTCAAATTGTCCAACGCTATCCATGGACAGCCCGAGTATGTGTAGATTGGGTTCATTTTCCCATATGCTTTGCTCCAGACCCGACGCATATATTTCGTCAGTGCCTCCCCTGTTGTTCTCCGGGTACACATCCTCTCTATTTATTGCAGAGACGTGTATCAGGAGAACAGCGGGGAGGTGCTGCCAAAATTTTGCGTCGGATCCGGAGCATAGCATGGAAAAATGAACCCAATCTACACATACACGGGTGGGATTAGGACCTATCATTACCTATTAGAGTGTAGGTTGCATGGACGTAATAAAATAGACAAAGTAGGTCAACTAATGAATATATACATGGTGAATTACATATATAATTGTTGTGTGTCCAGTAGCTCTGAAAGTCAAGATGGGTGACCGTGCTTGGATGTATACCGGTCACACTGGTCAGAACAAATGGAGCGCTAAATGGTTCACAGAAACTAAGGGGTTTGTGCAAGCCGCATTTGCAAATGGCCAAAAGAAAACCTGGTGCCCCTGTTTCCGGTGCGGCAATTGGGAAAAGAAGACAGAGGCTGAAATGGGCAAACACCTGCAGAAGAGTGGTTTTACGCCCGATTATACGGTGTGGACATTTCATGGTGAGTCTGCCCAACGTGACCGAGCTGAGGTGGATCGTCGTCGCACCGACGAGCATGGTACCGGGATGGAAAACATGGTGCAAGGATATGATGATGCTCGGGATTCGGACGAGGAGATGGAGGAATCTGCAAAGGCCTTCAATGAAATGTTGGAGTCTTCGAAACGTCCGCTCCATGAGCACACTGAGCTTTGTCAGTTGGATGCCATCTCACAAGTAATGGCTCTGAAGGCTCAGTTCAACTTGGGCAGAGAATGCTATGACGCAATTATGACAGTATTTGGACGCTTTCTACCCAAAGGCCATGTAATGCCTGCAAACCTGTACCAGTCGGACAAAATCCTCCGTGCACTAAAGATGCCCTATGAGAAGATACATGCCAGTGAGAAAGGATGTGCCTTATTTAGGCTTGACTATGCGGACTTGTACTATTGTCCCATTTGCAAGTCTTCCAGGTATATTGTGGTAGACAACGGTATGGGTGAGAAGACACAGACCAAAATCCCCGTTCGTGTTCTTCGGTATATGCCAATCGTACCAAGACTTCAACATCTTTTCATGGTCGAAGAGACGGCCAGACAGATGACATGGCACAAAACAGGCAAAAGAACCGAACTAGATGCAGATGGGAATCTGATGATGGTACACACATCGGATGGTGTTGCGTGGAAAAAGTTTGATGAATTACATGCTGACAAAGCGGCAGATCCGAGGCATCCTCGAGTCGGCATCAGCACGGATGGGTTCAGTGTGTTTGGTATGACGGCAGCCCAATACAGTTGTTGGCCCGTATTTGTCTTTCCAATCAACCTCCCCCCCGGACAGATTATGCAAAGAAAGAACATTTTCCTGACGTTGATAATTCCAGGACCCAACTATCCGGGCAAAAATATGAATGTGTACATGCAGCCGCTTATGGACGAATTGCAAGAATCCTGGGATAATGGGTTCAAGACATACGACGCCTTTAGCAAACGGAACTTCATAATGCGAAGGTTCCTGTGCGTATGACTTGCCGGCGTATGCACTATTCGTTGGCTGGTGTGTGCATGGAAGGTTCCCGTGCCCCACATGCAAGGGAGCTCTTGAGTTTCGTTGGCTTCAGGCCGGTCGCAAGTTTTCTTGCTTCGACATGCATAGACAGTTCCTGGATCCTCGCCATAAGTTCAGGAAAGACAAGAAGAACTTCATTAAGGGTAGAGTTGTCAAAAACTCTACACCACCTGCATTGACAGGCCAACAGACCCTGGATCAGTTAAACACTCTCGAGCCAGATCCACAACGTCCAGGGTACTTCAAGGGGTATGATACTAAGCACGCGTGGACTCAAAAAACATGCTTATGGGATCTGCCTTACTTCAAAGACCTCCTTTGCCCACACAACATCGACGTGATGCACACTGAGAAGAATATCGCCGAGGCACTTTTTGGTACATTGTTCGGCATAGATGGGAGGTCAAAGGATAATACTAAGGCTAGAGTCGATCTGGAGGCGCTATGTGATAGGCCGTTACAAAACATGAAAGAACCGAAAGGAAAGCAGAACTGGACGAAGCCAAAGGCATGGTTCAATCTTGGAAGGCCAACTATGAGGGAAATTCTCTTGTGGGTGCAACAGCAGTTGATGTTCCTCGATGGGTATGCAGCGAATCTAAAGAGGGGAGCGAATCTTGATAAACTGAAGATATTTGGTCTCAAGAGTCATGATTGGCACATATGGATTGAGCGGGTAATGCCGGTGATGTTGCGTGGCTTCATCCCTGAGGATGAATGGCTAGTACTGGCAGAACTCAGCTATTTCTTCCGTGTTCTTTGTGCGAAAGAACTATCGCCTGGCGTGCTAGAAGAAATGGAAGAGTTGGCGCCGGAGTTGATCTGCATGTTAGAGAAGATCTTTCCACCGGGCTTCTTTAATCCAATGCATCATTTGATTTTGCATCTCCCGACCGAGGCAAGATTGGGGGGGCCCGTGCAAAATCGTTGGTGCTACCCAACTGAGAGGATGCAGAAGACGCTTCGAGAAAAATGTAAAAATAAACGTAGAATTGAAGCATCGATGGCTGAGGCATTCATCACAGAGGAGGCGGCAAACTTCGTAACAGCGCACTACGAAGCCAAAAATCGTCATTTGCATAATCCAAAGCCTCGGTACAATGCTGACGAGCCTAAAAAGGGTGGATCCAACCTCAGCCTATTCAAAGGGAATCTTGCACCAGCTAGTGTTTCACATCCAGTATCTTTGGATAATGAAGAATGGCGGACCATTTCGTTGTATATCTTCAACAACCTGATAGAAGTGCGGCCGTACATCGAGCAAGTTCTCGGTACATTGTTTCGCAACTTCTATTTCCTTTGAACTACTCTTATTCCTGGAAATGTCATACAGTTGATACGTCGCCATATTCTCGTATGGAGCGGAGATCCAAAAGGATTCCATCGAAGAGTATGAGCTTCTCGCAAAGCAAGGAGGTGGCTATCCCGGTTTCATCTCTTGGTTCAAACAAACGGTAATTTCTATTAGACAATTTCATTTCATTCGCTAATTTGTGCATAATGCAACAATCCTTTCATATTAAACTTGTAGGCTAATTCAGAGTCTATGGACGCCGAATTGAGACAAGTCGCTAATGGTTTTGACTATAAGGTCCGTTCATTTGACAAGTACGACATCAACGGGTATCGCTTTCGTACCTATGGCAAAGAGCTATCTATGGCTGACTGAAAGTCAACAAATTGTTGTGTATCTGCTATCGGCGAAGGAGGTACCGAGTATTATGGGAGAGTTGAAGCAATTTATGAACTTCTGTTCTATGGTGAAAACCCACCGAATGTCGTAGTCTTCAAATGTTATTGGTTTCAGCCGAAGGAGACTAGAAGGACTCATGAACATGTAGGGCTAGTTGAAATCAACCAAAGCACTCATTTAGATGTTCCTGATGTCTATATTATGGCTCAACAGGAGACCCAAGTATTCTATCTACCGTGGGCCTGCCAAACTAATCCAAATCTGAAAGGTTGGGATGTCGTTTATGAAGTGCCGCCATGTGCTAGACTTTCTCCCCCAAAGGAAGAGGATTATGAACCTCACATTAACCCAGACACATATGAAGGAGAATTCTTCCAAGAGGCACGTCTTTCCAAAAAGCGTTTCAAGAACCGCTATACTTCACCCCAAAACATTGAAGTAGACAGCGACAATGAATCTGACATCACCCCAGAGGAGGAACAAGAAGAGCCGGAACAAGAAGAGGTTACTGCTGCGGATGACCTGTCAATGCTTGACCGATTACGTCAAGGTGGCCTTGCACATGTTGATGCCAATGAACCCTATGATCCCGTCATTGATTACAGTGATGATGATGATTATGCATTTATTGATGATCCTGATCGAGATTATTAGTAGTGTCAGGTATTACATTTTTTTATGTTGTACTTGATGATGATACACTTAAGTGATACACATATTATTATTCATGTCGGTCTTTTTTTATGTTGTACTAATTTCGTTTACTGTTTGTCATGGCAGGTGTTGAAAGATGGTGGGCGCTGGTCGGGAGCGTGGTCTGAGGTCTTCCATTCCAGACGCACCTCTCCGCCGAGCGTTGCTGGACAGTATGGCCACACCGCTGGGCCCTTCTTCGTCGACCGCGGTGCCCAGCAGGGGACGAGGTAGGAAGAGAGGAGGTGGCGCACGTGGTCGTGGGAGAGGAGGTAGGGTGACTACACCTCATGGATCTTGGTAAGTTTATCTAGTGTATTGCTTAACACATGCATAAAGACCTAGACTTAGCTTTATTTCCTCCAATGCTTACCATAATGACCTAGACTTAGCTTCTTCTCCTCCAAAATGACTTAATAAGCTTAGTGACCTCCAAAACCATCCATTTTACCTAAGTTAGCTCTAAAACGATCTGTACTTAGCTTACTTATGTCAAAAATTGCATAATTAGCTTAGTTAGCTCATAGACGATCCATTTTACCTAAGTTAGCTCTAAAATGACCCATTTTACCTAGGTTAGCTTATAAATGATCCAGTTCATCCAAGTTAGCTCAAAAATGACCCATTTTACCTAGATTAGCTCCTAAGTGATCCATTTTACCTACGTTAGCTTTAAAATGACCCATTTCACCTAGGTTAACTCCAAAATGACCCATCTTACATAGCTTATCTCATAAACGATCCATTTCAACTAATTTAGCTCATAAACGATCCATTTCACCAAGTTAGCTAAAAAACGATCCATTTCACCTAAATTAGCTCTTAAATGATCCATTTCACCTAAGTTAGCTCAAAAAGATCCATTTCAACTAAATTAGGTTATAAATGATCCATTTCACCTAAGTTAGCTCAAAAACGATCCATTTCAACTAAGTTAGCTCATAAATGATCCATTTCACCTAAGTTAGCTAAAAAACGATCCATTTCACCTTAGTTACCTCAAAAACGATCCATTTGACCTTAGTTAGCTCATAAACGACCCATTTCAACTAAGTTAGCTCATAAATGATCCATTTCACCTTAGCTAGCTCATGAACGACCCATTTCAACTTAGTTAGCTCATATATGATCCATTTCACGTAAGTTAGCTCATAAATGATATACTCTTCTTGTTCTACTCTTCTTCTTGTTCTACTCTTCTTGTTCTAGTCTTCTTCTTGTTCTACTCTTCTTCTTGTTCTACTCTTCTTGTTCTAACTTTCTTATTTTTCATTTTGCAGATTTCATTCACTTGACGAAAGCTTGCATAGATGGAGTGCTCCTTATCCCTTTCTCTGTTTCTTTTGTATCATTGAACTATGCATGTATCATTGGATGAAACTGTTGTAATATATATGGTTGGATGCCTCTATGTTGAACTTGTTATGTATAATGGAACTATGCATGTAATATATATGGTTGGATGATGAAGTTATGTGTTGGATATCTTATATGTTTGCTCTGTAATGGCCTTTTGAAATATATCTATATATGTCATATATATTTGTGATGAAAATTGTTGTATTTAATAAAAAACAGATAAAAGAGCCAATATGCAGGCTCTTTGCCGTCTGCCACCGACGGCAACGGGCTCTTTGCCGTCTGCCGCGGACAGCAAAGAAGACACATGGCATCTAGCTATGCTTCCTGGGAGCTGACCCATTTGGTCAGTTCTCCTACAGTGGCAGACGGCAAAGACTTTGCCATCAGTGGCGGATGGCAAAGAACCTGCCATGTAGTGACGTGTAGATGACATCATACGGCGGACGGCAAAGACACTAGAAATTTTGTCGTCAGCGGCGGACGGCAAAGGCCTACCGTTAGCCACTTAATGGACTGACAGCGCAATTATTGCCGTCCGCAATCTTTGCCGTCCGCCGAAGACGGCAAAGGGCCTTTGTCGTCAGCCGCCAGGAAGCAGACAGCAAAGTAGCTGTTTACCGTAGCCTACTTTGCCGGAGCCTTTTGCCTTCCGCGGCTGACGGCAAAGGCCTTTGCCGTCAGCCGTTCATGCCTTTGCCGTCCGCCGTGGCAGACGGCAACGTAGCTGATTCCTGTAGTGCCTTAGATGGCTATCTTAGAGTTGCTTGGGTTGAAGGTACTGCCGCAGCCGGATCCGGATGACGGGGAGTCTTTGTGGATTGGCCCGGGGGCGGCGCAACCACGGCAGAGCGGTGGGGCGGTGAGCGGGGTTTTGGCCGGGGCCACGGACGGCGGAGGCAGGCTGCTCTGCCATTGGTTGCTGGCTCTTTGGGGAATATTCCGAACAGTGTCAGCCAGAAGGCACAAGACAGCCATCAAGCCATCCGGCGTAGATCGGACAATACCAAAATAAAATAAAATCGTGTGACCCCAATTTAGTCTTCAGTCAACAGACGTGTGACCACTCTCGTACCTTGCTGTTGATCGCTTAGTGTATTTCTTCAGATCAAAGAGATGTGTCGTTCTTAACATTATGTGTTATCTGCATCTTCAGCCACACCGTCTTCCGACTCACCGCAGCTGCTCCAACAAGGGAATCATACACCAGAAGGGAGCTATAGTCCCCACTCAACAGTTCCCTGCATCGAATGTGTGTGCCCGACATGGACAACCACAACAACTGCAGGGCCATCGACAAGTCAGCACATGATGCTCACTCCTATGGATGTCGGCCAGATAGGTTGTACCCTCATCTTACTTGTGTGCAACATTTATGGCTTTGTTATTCATCTAAGCATGGAAAATAGATTATTGCATTTCATTGTATATTCATGTTGATCTCTTACGGGTCTTGTTCAGGAGTTAACGTTGTTCCATAGTTCAGCTAAGATACTTGTTCTTTAGGTAACGATGTTCCACAGTTTTCATCCATCAGCCAATGCTATCCCACAGGCTGGTGATTATAGTACTATACCACTTCTAGTATTACCTTTGTGTGCCATCTAGTTAATCTCGAGTACAAACGATACATATTCTATAGCTTTCATCTGTGTTATCCCTTTAGTTTTTGAGACTTGTTGCTGCTAGTTAACCCTAGTCCTACTATTTATGTCGTCTCCTACAGGCACTCATTACATAAATCTAACTACTAGTTGTCTTCCATGCATGTCAGATATAATTGCACACAATGATATATCCACAAGAACCTCACGGAGCAATGTAAAGGCCAATAAACTTGATATCAATGATACCCAATATGATGGAACATGTAAAGGCAGTTCTTCAGAAGGCTTGGAGAAAGATGATGAATCCTCTTCACCCCACAAGGTCCTTGATCTAACTGGGCCTGTGATATGGGTACAACATGCATATAATGTCCTGGAGTATATCTACTCTGTTGCAATGCCATGTGCTTAGCATGCTGATCATGCATGTAAATGTGTCATGCCTTCTTGTTTTCAGTACCTATTCCATTTATGATAACACGTTTTAAAATTCAAGTACTGTCATTCTACTCTATCGCAATGCCATCTGTTTAATTTGGGTATCATGCTTCTGAATATCTTATGCATTGTTATTCATTAGTATGTACTTAATCTGTCTACCATACCATGTATTTTTACATTGAAGTGTTGTTCTAGTGCTCTATTGCAATCCCATCTTAGTTTCCCAATCATACATGTCTATGTTGCCTTAGTTTTTTCTCTACGTATTCCGCTAGCATATAGTTTTACATTCAACTAGTGTTTTTTTACTGTGTTGTCCTGTCGTATCCCTAGCTCTTACACCATACTCCCTCCATCCAGATTATATGATGCCGAAATGGATAAAAAAGGATGTATCTAGAACTTAAATATGCCTAGACCCATCCATTTTTTCTGGATGGAGGGCATACATGTCAATATGTCATGTCTTTCTATTCTTGAGTACCTATTCCATCTCTCTGATGTAGCATGTTTTATAATTAAAGCACCATTCTTCTATACAAGGCATGCAAGGGGAAGACGACTATGTTAGAATCTTAAGGGTTACAAACAAGGCCTTTGCAAAAGATCCAAACGTCAGGAGATAATAAACCAACTCCAGTTATTATAGATACTGCTCCAGCACAGAGAAACCCAACTCCTACTGATAATAAGCAGATTCCAATGACCAAAGAACTAGTCCGCTCGAGTCCAGCAAAAATATGTCAACTCCATTCTAAGAAGCGTGTGCGTATCCTTGCATCATGAAATTTCATAGCATGCTGATCATATTTTCTACATGTTTCTCACCCATCTCTCTATTAGAAAATAAGCTTAACAAATAGAAGAATTTCTGCACTGGTATCGTCTGTGAGGAAAGATTCTTGCAGGAATTCTCTGTGCTCCAATGCGGATGTAAGTACCTATTGTATATCAATATATTTTTACATCAGCATGTATTTTGTTAATCGGCGTGAATCCAACCTTTATCTGGTCCAAATTTAGTTGTAGAAAAATGTATGATTAAAGGCCACAATGTTGATTTTTGTAAGGAATACTGCCTAGTAGTTTTGCATCCTAAGCTACATGAGTGTACTATCTCATATCAGTGGGTTTGAATACTTTGGTTCTGCAGTAGGTTTTCAGTGTTTTTTTACTGTGTTGTCCTGTGATATCCCTAGCTCTTACATCACACTCCCTCCGTCCGGATTACATGTCGCAGAAATGGATAAAACTGGACGTATCTAGAACTGAAATACGCCTAGACCCATCCATTTATTTTCGGATGGAGGGAATACATGTCAATATGTCATGCCTTTCTTTTCTGCAGTACCCAGTCCATCTCTGCTGTAGCATGTTTTATAATTGAAGCACCACTCTTCTATATAAGGCATGCAAGGGGAAGTCGGCTATGTTAGAATCTGTAGGGTTACAAACCAGGTCTTTGCAAAAGATCCAAACTCCAGGAGATAATAAACCAACTCCATTTTTCATAGATACTGCTCCAGCACAGAGAAACCCAACTCCCACTGATAATAAGCAGATTCCAGTAGCCAAAGAACTAGTCCGCTCCAGTCCAGCAAAAGAATGTCAACTCCATTCTAAGAAGCGTATGTGTATCCTCGCATCATGAAATTTTATAGCATTCTGATCATATTTTCTACATGTTTCTTACCCATCTCTCTTTAATAAAATAAGGTTAAAAGATAGAAGACTTCCTTAATTGGGATTGTATTCGAGGAAAATATCTTGTGGGAATTCTCTGTGCTCCAATGCTGATGTAAGTACCTGTTGTATATCACTATATTTTTACATCAGCATGTATTTTGTTAATCGACACGAATCCAACCTTTATCTGATCTAAAATTAGTTGTTGCAAAATGTAAAAGGCGTGAATGTTGATTTTTGAAAAGAAAACTGCCTGGTAGTTTTGCATACTGAGTTGCATGAGTGTACTATCGCATATCATGCACATTACTGAATTGTAGTGCTGCTCTGGTTGCCCATTCATTCATTGTGTTAATGTTGCTTTTGTATTACCTTACCTGGCTGATGATAGTTGTGACATTTTGTGTTAATTTGGTGTAGGCTAGTTGCCCAAATGTTCGTAGTGTCAATGTTGATTTCCTATTATCTAACTTGGCCAATGATAGCAATGCTAGTGTGTTAATTTGGTGCAGGCTGCTGAAGATAAGAAGACAAACTCTGAAAATAGCAAGGCAACCCCATTGTTTCTTTCCAATAAATCTAGGCCAGGTAATATGACAATAACTGATGATTCATCTGTTTGGTTCCCCTCCTAATTTATGTTATGATGTTGTGGTCGAGACACTCTCCACTATCAATAATACAAGCCTGCCAAAATCGCCATCTGAATCTGTTCAGTATCCTTTGTCTCAAAAGCAATGGAAAAAAATGTATGTTTCTAAAACAATTAATGGCTGAAGCAATGATGGAAATGGTGGAGGAATCTGAGGTGCAGAGTTGTGCGACACAACAACTGATCAATGTTTTCAGAGACAGTGTAGCAAAGCAGCAAGAACTTGCCCACATGCTTATGGGCGTCATCCGTGCTGAGGTTGCAGATTGTGACGTTGTAGATCGTTAGGTTCTGTTCATTTATTTGCACTGGCATCAATCTTTGATTGCCCCGTGGATGTAATTTCCTGTAATATATGCTGGATGTGCAACGTTTTTCCCTGTATGTCGTACCTTTGCTTGATCGATTTTGGTCATGTGCGTAATTGCTCGTCGTAATGGGCTCAAATTATCTAATTTGGCCTAAAGACATGTACGAACTTTAGTGGGCCCATTAAGTTAATGGGCCATTACTAGGCCGACAGTTGATGGTCGGCCCTCTTACCTCCCGGGTCGTTTATAGGCCGACATCAAAGCAGGCAACAGGTGGGCCCAATTGATTTCACAGGCCGTTAATAGTCCGTTACTAAGTTCGGGCTACATATGGGCCAACTATACTGTGGGCCTTTAGCAGGCCGAAAGAGACATCGGGCTTGTACTGGACCATGAAGAGCATGGGCCGCTAAGAGGCTGAAAGTCAGGTCGTATTGTAAGTGGCCCAACTATGTTGTGGGCCTTTAGCAGGCTGAAAGAGAAACCGGGCTGGTATTGGACCATGAAGGGCATGGGCCGTTAAAAGGCCAAAACTCAGGTCTAACTACAAATGGCCCAAATCATTTATGGTTCGTTAACAGGCTGAAAGGCACACAAGGCCGAGAATTGGCCCAACACTTAAATGGGTCGCTAAAAGGCCAAAACTCAGGTCCGACTAAAAATGGCCCAACCGATTTATGCGCCGTCAACAGGATGAAAGAGACACCGGGCCGGAAATTGGCCCAACACTTAAATGGGTCACTAAAAGGCCAAAACTCAGGTCCGACTACAAATGGCCCAACTGATTTATGGGTCGTTAATAGGCTGAAAGACACACCGGACTAGAAATTAGCCCAACATTTAAATGGGTCGCTAAAAGGCCGAAAGATGTACATCCTAAAAATTAGCCCATCCATTGAATGGGTTGTTAATAGGCCAAAATATCATTGGGCCAATATTGAGCCGAAATATATAGCGGGTTGTTAACAATCTCGAACTACGATGGACAATAGTGTCAAATCTTTAACGGGCCATTGACGGGCCGAAGTGGCACATCTCGTATGGGCCGTGGGCTTAAATGGACCTGACACAAGTAGGCCTTATATGGGTCGTCCTGCTAATTTTTAATGGGCTGGCCTTTTTCACCAAAATGGGCCACTGTCGGGTCGTGCCACATGTCGACCTATCATAGGCGCCTCCTGTCCAATGATTGGATGACATCTGTCACAACGGTGAGGCAACACATGTTTCCTCCGGCCAATGATGATTTTACATGTGGAAAATCCCCATTGGTTCGGGATGTTAACGGGTTATCGGATCGAAAACTAGACCCGATAGCTTAACGGTGTTCCGTTACGGTGGATGCCATGTGTCGGTCACCCTTGACGAAAGAACTTCTGTGACGGGTGATTTATCGTCATGGAATTGGACACTTCCGTGATGATAATTTTGGTAATGTCATGGACCACTTATACGACAGCATAGGTATGACTATCTTGATTCTGTCATAAAGTCGTCATGGATGTACATGCATGACAAAAAATGCGACCTACTGTGACAAACATGTATCATCACGGAAGTGTATTTTTTTGTAGTGATCTTCTTCATTCTGTCGAAGACGCGGGATTTCTTGACGCAAGCCTTCATCATCTCTTCGACGGCCGCATTATGGACCTTGACAGCAGACGGGTTCTCGATGCAGAGCTTCGCCAACTCCTCCTTATGTTCCATAACGAGGGTGTGCAGCATCTTCACTGAGGAACTACTCTCCTCATGCAACTTCTTCTAGCCTGCGTTCTCATCCTTCAGCAGGTCAAGCTCCTGTCGGAGCTTCACATTGTCCTCCTGAATTTGCAGGATTTCGCCTGTCGCCTTCTTATTCGAGGCAATGCTCTCCTTCAGTAGCATCACCAAGTCGGCGATCAACCCCCCTGCTCATTGAGCTCAGTGTGCATGTCGTCAAGGCTCTCCTTCAGTAGCTCCACCAAGCCGTTGAGGAACTCCTTCTACTTATTGGGCTAATCGGGCATGTAGTCAAGGGATAACGAGTCCAGCGCCGCCAGCTCAACATGTTCGCCTCCGCTGCTAGGGCGCTCCTGGGAGCCCTCGCCTACCCGTGAGAGATCTTTCGAGGTTTTTGCGAGGCGGTGAGCCCTATTTTTCTTCCAACGGCCTTGGCGCCGCTGCCTTGTTACGAGTAGTACTCGACCTAGTGCTCTACACACCAGCCATGGCAAGGACGGATGAACAAGAAAGACTTATGAAGAGGAAGGTAGAGTAATTTTTGGCTAGGTAATTCCCCTTTTATAACCTAGTACTAGCACTAGTACTAAAACCTGCATAGGGGCAACACGTTCAGGTTTGACACATACTAGGCGTGAGCAGGTTTGCACTTAATTATAGCATGGTAGTGCTACTTTGGAATGTGATAGGAACAAGCTAAAGATTAATTGATGGTTTTGGTTTCGAGGGCCGAAATGGCTCCCAATGACTTTAGTGGAACATATATTTCAAGTACTACTTCTAAAATGCAGTTGCACAAGTTAGTGATGTAATTGGTCGTACATGTCAGACCAAGCCAATGCATGTCCCTTCAGTGAGAGGCAGGTCCGACCGACCATCTGTTGGTGTTACCGACCATAAGTATTACGTGATGGAGACTTCTGGTTGTGGCTTCGGGTGATTACGACGACCAAGAATTCAAAAACTAGTGTTAAATAAATTAAGGTCCTTTTCCAAACGACCTAGTATTTTCACAGGAATACAATATATATATGGAGTGATTGTTAAGGTTGCAAACCAACATGGCTTTGTAGTTCACTTCAGCAGCAACCGAGTAGGTCACTCATCGCTGGCGGGGAAGGAGGGCAGCTGCTACCTCTTGAGCTTGCGTTGGTTTTTCCCTTGAAGAGGAAAGGGTTATGCAGCAAAGTAGAGTAATTATTTCCCTCAGTTTGAGAATCAAGGTATCAATCCAGTAGGAGACAACGCACAAGTCACCAAATACCTGCACAAACAATGAACGACTTGCACCCAACGCGATAAAGGGGTTGTCAGTCCCTTCATGGTTACTCGCAAAAGTGAGATGTGATAGAGATAGATAAACGGTAAAGTAAATATTTTTTGGTATTTTTGGTTTATAGATCGGAAAGTAAAACGTTGGAAAATAGCATATCGGAAACTAGTAGGATGGAAAATAGAACTAATATGATGGAAAAGAGACCCAGGGGCCATAGGTTTCACTAGTGGCTCATCTCAAGATAGCAAATATTACAGTGGGTGAACAAATTACTGCCGATCAATTGATAGAAGAGCACATAGTTATGACGGTATCTAAGGCAATGATCATGAACATAGGCATCACGTCAGTGTCAAGTAGACTGAAATGATTCTGCATCTACTACTATTACTCCACACATCGACCGCTATCCAGCATGCATCTAGAGTATTAAGTTCATAAAGAATGGGGTAATTCATTAAGTAAGATGATATGATATAGAGGAATTAACTCAAGCAATATGATGAAAACCCCATATTTTTATCCTCGATGGCAACATTACAATACATGCCTTGCTGCCCCTACTGTCACTGGGAAAGGACACCGCAAGATTGAACCCAAAGCTAAGCACTTCTCCCATTGCAAGAAAAACCAATCTAGTTGGCCAAACTAAACCGATAATTCGAAGAGACTTGCAAAGATATCAAATCATGCATATAAGAATTCAGAGAATGCTCAAATAATATTCATAGATAATCCGATCATAAATCCACAATTCATCGGATTTCGGCAAACACACCTCAAAAGAGTATTACATCAAATATATCTCCAAGAACATCGAGGAGAACATGGTTTTGAGAATCAAAGAGAGAGAAGAAGCCATCTAGCTAAGAGCTATGGACCCGTAGGTCTGTGGTAAACTACTCATGCTTCATCGGAGAGGCAATTGTGTTGATGTAGAAACCCTCCTTGATGGAACACCCCTCTGATAGGACACCGGAAAAGTTCCCTAGATGGGATCTCACGTGTAAAAAAGGTTATGATGGTGGAAAAGTGGTTTCGTGGCTCCCTTGGATGTTTTTAGGGTATAAGAGTATATATTAGCGAAGGAACTCGGTTAGGAGAGCTTTGAGGGCCCACGAGGTAGGGGCGTGCCCTACCCCCTGGGCGCGCCCTCCACCCTCGTGGCTGCCTCGTCGAGTCTCCGACTTCATCTCCAAGTCTCCTGGTTTGCTTCTGGTCCAATAAAGACCATCGTGAAAGTCTCATTCCGTTTGGACTCCGTTTGGTATTCCTTTTCTGCGAAATTCGAAAACAGGCAAAAAACACAAACTGGCACTGGGCTCTAGGTTAATAGGTTAGTCCCAAAAATAATATAAAATAGCATATTAATGCATATTAAACATCCAAAACAGATAATATGATAGCATGGAACAATCAAAAATTATAGATATGTTGGAGACGTATCAAGCATCAAAAATATTCAAAAAAAGTTTAATATTTACATAAAAACAATAATACTTCAAGCATACTAACAAGGCAATTATGTCTTCTCAAAATAACATGGCGAAAGAAAGCTTATCCCTACAAAATGATATAGTCTGGCTATGCTCAATCTTCATCACACTAAATATTCAAATCATGCACAACCCCGGTTTCATCCAAGCAATTGTTTCATACTTTAGTATTCTCAAATCTTTTACTTTCAAGCAACACATGAGCGTGAGCCATGGACATAACGCTATAGGTGGAATAGAATGGTGGTTGTGGAGAAAAAAAAAGAGGGAGATAGTCTCACATCAACTAGGCGTATCAACGGGCTATGGAGATGCCCATCAATAGATATTAATGTGAGTGAGTAGGGATTGCCATGCAACAGATGCAGTAGAGCTATAAGTGTATGAAAGCTCAAAAAAGAAACTAAGTGGGTGTGCATCCAACTTGCTTGCTCATGAAGTCCTAGGGAATTTGAGGAAGCCCACTGTTGGAATATAAAAGCCAAGTTCTATAATGAAAAATTCCCACTAGTATATGAAAGTGACAAAATAAGAGACACTCTATTATGAAGATCATGGTGCTACTTTGAAGCACAAGTGTGGAAAAAGGATAGTAACATTGCTCCTTCTCTCTTTTTCTCTCATTTTTTTGTTTGGGCTTCTTGACATCTTTTTTTATTTTTGCTTCTTCGGCTTTTTTATTTCCTCACATGGGACAATGCTGTAATAATGATGATCATCACACTTCTATTTACTTACAACTTGAAAAATTACAACTCAATACTTAGAACAAAATATGACTCTATGTGAATGCCTTTGGTGGTGTACCGGGATGTGCAATGAATCAAGAGTGACATGTATGAAAGAATTATGAAAGGTGGTTTTGCCACAAATACAATGTCAACTACATGAGCATGCAAAGCAATATGACAATGATGAAGCGTGTCATAATAAACGGAATGCTGGAAAGTTGCATGACAATGTATCTCGGAATGGCTATGGAAATGCCATAATAGGTAGGTATGGTGGCTGTTTTGAGGAAGGTATATGGTGGGTGTATGGTACAAGCGAAAGTTACGTGGCACAAGAGAGGCTAGCAATGATGGAAGGGTGAGAGTGCGTATAATCCATGGACTCAATAGTAGTCATAAAGAACTCACATATTTATTGCAAAAAATCTATAAGTCATCAAAATCAAGCACTACGCGCATGCTCCTAGAGGAAGGGTTGGTAGGAGTTAACCATCGCGTGATCCCGACCTCTACACAAAGGATGACAATCAAAGTGATACTTCATGCTCCAAATTTGTTACACAACGGTTCATCATACGTGCATGCTACATGAAGCACAAGCCTCAACACAAGTATTTCTCAAATTCACAATTACTCCACTAGTATGACTCTAATATCACCATCTTCATATCTCAAAACAATCATAAAGAACCAAACTTCTCATAGTATCCAATGCAGTTTTTATGAAAGTTTTTATTATATCCCCATTGGATGTCTATCATATTAGGACTAATTTTATAACCAAAGCAAATTACCATGCTGTTCTAAAAGACTCTCAAAATAATATGAGTGAAGCATGATAGTTCATTAATTTCTATAAAATAAAGCCACCGCCATGCTCTATAAAATAAAGTACTTGAGCAATATTGCCTAGCTCAAAAGATATACGTGAAGCATAAAGAGTATTCTAATAAATCACGATTCATGCGTATCTCTCCCAAAGTGTGTGTACAGCAAGGATGATTGTGGTAAACTAAAAAGCAAAAACTCAAATCATACAAGACGCTCCAAGCAACACACATATCATGTGGTGAATAAAAATATAGCCTCAAGTAAAGTTACCGATACATGAACACGAAAGAGGGGATGCCTTCCGGGGCATCCCCAAGCTTAGGCTTTTGGTTGTCCTTGAATATTACCTTGGGGTTCCTTGGGAATCCCAAAGCTTTGGCTCTTGCCACTCCTTACTCCATAGTCCATCAAATCCTTACCCAAAACTTGAAAACTTCACAACACAAAACTCAACAAAAAATCTCATGAGCTCCGTTAGTATAAGAAAATAAATCACCACTTTAAGGTATTCTTGAAAAATCATTCTTTATTTATATTTGTGTAATATATACTGTATTCCAACTTTTCCCTGGTTCATACCCCCGATACTACCCATAGATTCATCAAAATAAGCAAACAACACACGAAAAACTAAATCTTTCAAAATAGAACAGTCTGTAGTAATCTGTAACTCTCGAATACTTCTATAACTCCAAAAATCCTGGTAAATTAGGAAAACCTGAGAAATTTGTGTACCAATCCTGATAAAAAAGAATCGTATCAAAATAGCATTTCTTTGAAATGTTAAAACTAAATGACTAGTTGCAAAAGTTTCTGATTTTCAGCAAGATCAACACAACTATCACCGTAAGCTATCCTAAAGGTTTAACTTGGCATAAAAACTAATTAAATCATAAAACCACATCTAAACAGAGGCTAGATGAATTATTTATTACTAAACAGGAACAAAAATCAAGGAACGAAAATAAAATTGGGTTGCCTCCCAACAAGCGCTATCGTTTAACGCCCTTAGCTAGGCATTGATAATTTTAATGATGCTCACATGAAAGCTAACAATTGAAACACAAATAGAGCATTATAAAACATGCGAAAACCAAGTTTAAGTCTAACATGCTTCCTAGGCATAGGGATTTTATAACCAAACAAATTATCAAGACAAGCAAAAATCACCATATCTAAGGAAGAAGAAAGAAAGAATAGCAATCTCAACATGAAGAGAGGTAATTTAGTAACATGAAAATTTCTACAACCATATTTTCCTCTCTCATAATAATTACATGTAGGATCATAAGCAAATTCAACAATATAGCTATCACAAAACATGTTCTCACCACGATCCTCATGCATGTGAAGTTGACACTCTTCCAAAATAGTGGGATTAACATTAACTAAAGTCATGACCTCTCCAAACCCACTTTTATCAAAAAAATCATTACATTGAACATTCTCCAAATATGTGGGATCTAAAGTTGACACTCTTCCAAAGCCACTTTCAATATTATTGCAAACATTATTATCAATCTCACATTCATCATGGGGCTTAAATAAATTTTCAAGATCATAAGAAGAACCACCCCAATCATGATCATCACAACAAGTAGTAGACATAGCAAAACTAGCATCCCCAAGCTTAGGCTTTTGCATAATATTAGCACAATTGACATTAACAGAACTTATAATAACATCATTGCAATCATGCTTTTTATTCAACAAGCTATCATGAGTCTCCTCATAAATTTCTTCATCACAATTTTCAGATTCACGAATTTCAAGCAAAACTTAATAAAGATAATTTAGTGCACAGAACTCATTAGAAAATTGGTTCAACATAATTGGATCTCTTAAAAATATTGGCAAGTGGATGAGGATCCATAAACTTTTAGCAAGCAAAGATGCAAGCAAAAAGAAGGCACATGGTAACACAAGCAAACAAAAGATTTAACGGGAGAAAGGTGAAGAAAAGGAAAATATTTTCGAAAATCGTTTTAGAGGTGCAGTAGAGGAAAACGAGAGGCCAATGGCAAATATTGTAATGCAAGAGATGAGATTTTATGATGGGTACTTGGTGTGTCTTGACTTGGCGTAGATCTCCCCGGCAACGGCGCCAGAAATTCTTCCTGCTACCTCTTGAGCTTGCGTTGGTTTTTCATTTGAAGTGGAATGGGTGATGCAACAAAGTAGAGTAAGTATTTCCCTCAGTTTGAGAACCAAGGTATCAATCCAGTAGGATACAACGCATAAGTCACCTAATACCTGCAAAAATAATCAACAACTTGCACCCAACGCGATAAAGGTGTTGTCAATCCTTTCACAGTTACTTGCAAAAGTGAGATCTGATAGAGACAGATAAACGGTAAAGTTAATATTTTTGGTATTTTTGGTTTATAGATCGGAAAGTAAAAGATTGCAAAATAGTAGATTAGAAACTAGTATGATGGAAAATAGAACTTATATGATTGAAAAAGAGATCCAAGGGTCGTAGGTTTCACTAGTGGCTTCTCTCAAGATAGCAAATATTACGGTAGGTGAACAAATTACTGCCGAGCAATTGATAGAAGAGCGCATAGTTATGATGATATCTATGGCAATGATCATAAACATAGGCATCACGTCTGTGTCAACTAGACCGAAATGATTCTGCATCTACTACTATTACTCAACACATCGACCGCTATCCAGCATGCATCTAGAGTATTAAGTTCATAAAGGACGGAGTAACGCATTAAGTGGGATGACATGGTGTAGAAGAATTAACTCAAGCAATATGATGAATACCCCATCTTTCTATCCTCGATGGCAACAATACAATATGTGCCTTGCTGCCCCTACTATCACTGGGAAAGGATACCGCAAGATTGAACCCAAAGCTAAGCACTTCTCCCATTGCAAGAAAAACCAATCTAGTACACCAAACTAAATTGATAATTCAAAGAGACTTGCAGAGATATCAAATTTTGCATATAAGAATTCAGAGAAGACTCAAATAATTTTCATAGAAATTATGATCATAAATCCATAATTCATCGGATCTCGGCAAACACACTGCAAAAGAGAATTACATTGAATAGATCTCCAAGAACATCGAGGAGAACATGGTATTGAGAATCAAAGAGAGAGAAGAAGCCATCTGGCTACTAGCTATGGACCCGTAGGTCTATGGTAAACTACTCACACTTCATCGGAGAGGAAATGGTATTGATGTAGAAGCCCTCTGTGATCGAATCCCCTCCGGCAGGACACCGGAAAAGGTCCCTAGATGGGATCTCACGGGTACAGAAGGTTGCGGAGGTGGAAAAGTGGTTTCGTGGCTCCCCCGGATGTTTTCAGGGTATAAGAGTATATATAGGTGAAGGAACTAGGTCAGGAGAGCTCCGAGGGGCCTGTCGGTGTCAAAACTGGTGGATCTCGGGTAGGGGGTCCCGAACTATGCATCTAAGGCTAATGGTAACAGGAGGCAGGGGACACAATGTTTTACACAGGTTCGGGGCCTCTCGATGGAGGTAATACCCTACTTCCTGCTTGACTGATCTTGATGATATGAGTATTACAAGAGTTGATCTACCACGAGATCGTAAAGGCTAAACCCTAGAAGCTAGCCTATGATTATGATTGTTCTAGTCCTATGGAGTAAACCCTTCGGTTTATATAGACACCGGAGGGGGCTAGGGTTACACAGAGTCGGTTACAGAGAAGGAAATCTACATATCCGAATATACAAGCTTTCCTTCCATGCAAAGGAGAGTCCCATCCGAGCACGGGACAAAGTCTTCAATCTTGTATCTTCATAGTCCAATAGTCCGGCCAAAGTATATAGTCCGGCGGTCCGAGGACCCCTTAATCCAGGACTCCCTCGGTAGCCCCTGAACCAGGCTTTGATGACGATGAGTCCGGCACGCAAATTGTCTTCGGCATTGCAAGGCGGGTTCTTCTCCAAATCCTCCAGAGCATTGTTGTAATGAGCAGTGTCCGGCTTCTTATCGATGTCGCTCCTTGGTTTCTGTGCTTTAATTATGGCTGTTTCCACATGTCAAGCGAATGCAAGAGGTCGAGGCATTTTTACATTTGCCACCCCAACCATGCAACTAGATCTTCTGTAAATGAGACAAGGATTCTTAGATCAAAATCACACCATCTCCACCTAGCAAGTTTTCATCAGATCGCGCCCGAAAAAATCCACACCACCATGGCCTATCGTCACGGTTCCTCCTCCCTCTCCCGTAGCACTAGGCCAGGCGACTGGGAGAGATGTTCTATTCCCCACAGCCAATTAGTAGAGTTGCAGAGGAAGGGGTTTCTCCCACATGCATACCTGGTCCCCGTCCGAGTTGAACTAGCCACTAATAATGGCGCGGAGCAAGCGGAGAGCTTTCCAAACCCATCCAAGGGAGAGCGGTTGTGCTTCATACCCTACTTGTTGAGAGTCCTCGGATTTCCAATTCATCCTTTCCTCCACGGGCTTCTGCAGTTCTATGGCCTCCAGCTGCACAACTTTACCCTAGCCTCCATACCACACATCGCAGGCTATATTGCCTTCCGCGAGCTTTTTCTGGGCTGCAAAGCTCATTTAGAGCTGTGGAAGAGGCTATTCTGCCTCGTACCCCGTACTCAGGAGGGGTCGGTATATCAAGTGGGCGGAGCCGAAATATGGCGCATCGCCAGGACCGGATATCTATCCGGCACCCGAAGAAGACATCCGAGGATTGGCCCTCGGAATGGTTCTACGTGGAGGACGTCCCTCTTCCGGACCCTGTTCGAAAAGGCCTTCCGGAGTTCGTAAATGCCCCGCTGAAGAAATGCCACAGCTGGCACCCTAGGAGCCCCCAGGAGGAAGATAACAGAGAGATCCTTTTCCTGATGGACAGGATAAATACATTGGCCAAATCAGGACTGACAATTATTGAAGTCATGTCCATATGTATAATGCGGGGAGTGCAGTCACTTCAATATCAGGGAAAACCCATGTGGCACTTCAATGGAGAAGATGATGCCACATGATGCGGTCGTAAAGGACCGGACTCTCCTGCTGCTTTAGCGAAGATACTATCTGATTTGTTCAAGGGAGAAGAGGAGGAGTTCATCCATATCAAGCCACGGGATGGATTCTCCATGTACAACCCCCCAAGTTGGGTGAGTCGCTATCTTTTATTCCAATCTTTCCCACATTTTTAGGACAGATGTTTAGTTTGTCAATTCATAGCAGGAACTGTGAAGGGCTCTGAAGGATGTTCACAGCCCGTCTCCACAACCAGAGGACCCTAACCGGGATCTCGACCCCAGACTCGAAGAAGATCCGGATATGTTTGTGGAGCTTGTTGACAGGACATTTTACCATCTGAGCTGCGATGGTGTGATAGTGGCCATCATAGCCGATTATCCTGGCCTACTCCCTGTATCCCAGGTAAGTAAAGCCACAGTCCTCACTTCCGAAAAGGATTCCCTCTTCACACTTCACCCACCGCATATGTATTGTGTCTTACAGGGAAGGCCATCGAGGCGCCAAGCTGAACCCGTGGTGACTCACCAACAAGGGGCACCGAAACCGGGTAGGATTAAAAGAAAGGCGGTCAGGGCCGAGGCACCGTTGCAAAGTTATGTTCAAAAACCTGCCACAAAGGTATCATTGTTAAAATATAACTATGTCTTCTGCCTTCTGACAGAAAGAGCGCTCGCCGGACTGTATCCGGAGAGCCTGCCGGTCATGCTTCCACCAGCCGGACTCCGAGTCCGAACTCAAAGGCGGAGGTCAATGCGGACGATCCTCCTATAGAGGATGTGGATAGGTTTTCCGCTACAAACTTCGAAGTGGAGAGCGCCATAAATCATAGGCGCCGACGGGCTGCACTACGCGACCCTAATTTCTCTAAAGAGCCATTCGACGCCTTCAACTCAGGGGACGCGTACATCCGGGCTGCTCAAGGTGGCCTAGCCAGGACCACAGACCAGTACATGAAGGATATACAGGTAAGAAAATTTGACAAGTGTATATATCAGTAGCACCTGAGACTTGAAACAGTTGGCACAACTGATTTAAGGATCCTCGTGTGCATAGGTTCTGACAGAGAAGAATACCCAGCTATCCAAAGAGCTGGAGGAGTGCAAGGCCCAACTACGGGCCGCAACCACCGTGATGGAGGAGTCTACGAAAGCCCCATCTGGTAATGTTTGCTTTTAAACGAGAATAATGTCATGGTATATACCAGTTAAGTATTCGGTAGGAATGCGATTCTAACAAGAGAATTTGCAGACAATCCCGGAGGCTATCCGGAGATCGTACCGGAGGATGAGCAACATGTTCGACGACAACTGAAGGCTGGCCAACGTGTGCTTACCAAGGTTATAAAGGAGAAAAATACTCTCCAGGACGCGAATGTCTGGCTGGACGTCGAATTAAAGGATGTTTGGGCCCAGCTTGCTGACTCCGTGAAGGAGAATAGGAGGCTTCGACGTGGCATATTCAGTAAGTGTTCTGATGAATCACTATAAAGTTTGGCGAAGAAGCGTGCTAACAGAATTGTGTCTGTAGCCGTGTTGATAGGTCGTCCTGAAGAGGAAATGCCTGGATCTGCAGGCGATCTTCTATCGGAGCTCTCACAACTGCACGAACAAGTTCGGCAAGTGATGCGGGACATTGCCCAAGCCTTATGGCCATCCGCCTCCCTTCCAGGAGGCATGAGGGAGCTTATGAGATGCTCAAGGGAGCACAGTAGTGCTTCTGATTATGGAAGATATTGGCCAGCCGACAAGGCGCAAGGGAAGCTTGGGCCATGGTGAAGACGCGGTACACTAAGGCTGACCTAAACCACATGGCCGAGGTCGGACATGTAGGGTCAGATGGGAAGGAGATCCTTGTACATCTGGTGTATGACCAAGTAGCATTAGCCGCTAAGTAGTCGCAACAGGACTGTAGGCTAGACAGCCTGTTGGATGGTATAGAAGAAGAATTTAGCAAGTCTAAGTGACATTGTACTTCGAAGGACTGTAGGCTACCCATGACATATTTTGTCCCTAGCCGGATTGTAAATCATTTGTTTTGGCCGACCTTTTTGCTTAAACCTTTGGACCCGACAGTCCGGAGCATATTCGAATACCCGCTCGGTTATGTGAAAACCGGGGCACGCATGGAAACCAGGCGTAGGGGTCATAAGTGCTTGAACAGACAAGTACCCAACTAGTTATGTTATATTACATGGGTAGTAAGAAACATCTTCCAGGGAGAATAGTTCCATTAAGGGTTCCTTTCCCTGGGTGTGCATGCATTGATGTGCATGTCCGAACTGCGGAAATTTACGCAGGATATAAGCATCTGGGGCATGTTTTGTAATAGGTAAAATACATGTTTTGTTCACTGGCCGAATATTCTCTTAAGAACGCTAGCTTTCGGCTTCACCCAGTCTGAGGTACACATCCGGCTGACCCAGCGGTAACAATTGTAGAGGTGCTCCCCTTATGACCTAGCCGAATTAACGGGAACGTAGGGCATAAACACAAGAGACAGGCAACCCAACTTGGCCAAAACTTAAGTCATATCGATGCATATAGTGGTGTAAAAAGGCACATACGTAGAACTGACACATATGTGGTGGGCATGAAGACCATAAGACAAATAAGCTTCTGTAGAAGAAGCCCCCAGGTATGATGAGTGCACATAGTGCGGCCAGAGTGTGCAGTCAAAGCATACTTAAGTATAAAAGGCTATAAATGTAAAAGGAGAGAAAGGATATAATTTAAAAGTGAAGACGGAGGTAAGGAGACAAACATGGAGTTCGGCACTAGGCGTAGAATCTTCGGAGTCTGGCCGCGTTCCATGGGTTTGGCTCGAGTCGATTGTCTGATGCATCACGGACACGGTATGCACCTCCAGTGATAACTTTGTCGCTGATAAAGGGGCCCTCCCACTTGGGCTTGAGCTTGTCCTTTTTCTTCTCTGGTAGGCGTAGAATGAGTTCGCCAATGTTATAAGTTTTGGCCCGCACTTCTCTTCTTTCATACCTTCGAGCCTGCTATTGATAGAATGCGGAACGGGCCATCGCAACGTCGCGCTCCTCCTCTACGGCATCTAAGTTGTCCTGCCGATCCAGCTCGGCTCTCTCTCTTCGTACATGCACACTCTAGGTGAATCATGGATGATATCGCAGGGTAGCACTGCCTCTGTGCCGTACAACATAAAAAATAGTGTGCATCCGGTTGTGTGATTCAGCATGGTCCACGGCCCCCATAATACGGAGTCAAGCTCCTCGACCTAGTGCGTATCTGATTCCTTCAAGGATCGCACGGGTCTGCGTTTGATGCCTCTCATAATAAGATCGTTCGCTCGTTCGACTTGACCATTTGTTTGGGGGTGATAGACGGAAGCGTAATCAAGTTTTATTCCCATTTTGCTACACCATGTTTTCATCTCATCGGCTGTAAAGTTAGAGTCGTTATTGGTGATGATGCTGTGGGGGCCACCGTAGCAATGTATGGCCCCGGATATAAAGTCTATCACTGGTCCGGATTCGACTGTTTTAACTAGTTTGGCTTCTATCCATTTGGTGAATTTATCGACCATAACCAACAGGTATTTCTTCTTATGGGTTCCCCCTTTAAGGGGTCCAACCATATCGAGCCCCCAGACCGCAAAGGGCCAAGTGATGGGGATTGTTTGGAGGGTGGTGGGCGGCATATGGCTTTGATTTGCAAAAAGCTGGCAACCGACACAGTGATGGACAAGGTCTTGTGCGTCTGCCCGGGCTATCGGCCAGTAGAAACTTGTACGGAAGGCCTTGCTTATGAGCGCCCGAGCTGTGGCATGGTGGCCGCCGAGTCCAGCATGAATTTCAGCCAAGAGCTGCCGCCCTTCCTCTTGGGAGATGCACCTTTGGAGTACTCCGGTTGCGCATCTCTTATAAAGCTCTCCCTCATGGACTTTGTAGGCTTTAGAGCGCCGCACGATGCAGCGTGGCTCATTTTTGTCCTCCAGGAGTTCCTGCCTATTTAAGTAAGCTAGGAAGGGTTCTATCCACGGGGCGATGACCGCCATGATCACGTGTGCCGAGGGTGTAATTTTGGTGGCGGAGCCTCCGATTATGTCAGATTGTTCGGGATCTGGGGTTGTATGGGGATCCGGATTAGTATTGCCGGACTCCCCTTCCCATACCACAGATGGCTTGAACAACCTTTCCAAAAAGATATTTGGTGGTACGGGGTCACGTTTAGAGCCGATGCGGGCAAGGATATCCGCCGCTTGATTGTTTTTTCGAACCACATGGTGGAATTCGAGCCCCTCAAATCGAGCTGACATTTTGAGAACGGCATTACGGTAAGCTGCCATTTTTGGGTCCTTGGCATCAAAGTCTCCATTTATTTGAGATATTGCGAGATTTGAATCCCCGCGTACTTCAACGCGTTGGATGCCCATGGAGACTGCTATCCGAAGACCGTGCAACAGAGCCTCATACTCTGTTGCACTGTTGGAATCTGTGTAAACTATTTGGGGTACATATTGGACTGTATCTCCGATGGGGGACGTCAGGACGACACCAGCCCCTAGACCAGCTAGCATCTTAGAGCCGTCAAAGTGCATGATCCAATTGGAGTACGTGCCATACTCTTTAGGGAGTTTGGCTTCTGTCCATTCGGTGATGAAGTCAGCCGGTACTTGCAACTTAATGGCCCGCCGTGGTTTGTATGTTATGTCAAACGGGAGGAGCTCGATAGCCCATTTTGCAATCTGGCCCGTGGCATCACGGTTATTTATTATGCATTTGAGTGGTACTTCAGAGGCTACCGTGATTGAACATCTTGGAAGTAGTGTCGTAGTTTTCGGAATGCCATGAAGATCACGTATGCTATCTTTTGATAAAGTGGGTACCGTGACTTGCATGGAGTGAGGATGGTGGATACATAGTATACCTGCTTTTCTAATGGGAATGTATGTCCACCTGTCTCTCGTTCGACGACGAGCACTGCGCTTACAACCTGGTGTGTTGCAGCTATGTATAGCAACATGGGTTCACCGACATTTGGCGCTGCCAGAATTGGATTGGTGGTGAAGAGGGATTTTATTTCCTCCAGCCCTGCCGTAGCTGCATCCGTCCACTCAAAGTGTTCGGTGCGTCAAAGAAGGCGATAAAGAGGTAGCGCCTTTTCTCCTAATCGGGAGATAAAGCGGCTTAGGGTGGCCACGCATCCAGTTAATTTTTGGATTTGCTTGAGGTCTGTTGGGGTAGCCAACTCTGACAGAGCTCGGATTTTAGCCGGATTTGTTTCGATTCCTCTATTAGATACAATGAAGCCCAAGAGTTTTCTGGCCGGTACGCCGAAAACGCATTTCTCCGGGTTGAGCTTGATGTCGTATGTTCGGAGATTGTTGAATGTAGGCCTCAAGTCATCTATTAATGATTTGTGTGTCTGGTTTTAATGACCACATCGTCTATGTAAGCCTCCACTGTTTTGTCGATTTGTGTTTCTAGGCATGTCTGAATCATGCGTTGATACGTTGCACCAGCATTTTTGAGCCCGAAAGGCATGGTGTTAAAACAGAAGGGACCGTATGGAGTGATAAATGCCATTGCGGCTCGATCGGACTCCGCCATCTTGATTTGATGGTATCCGGAGTATGCGTCGAGGAAACACAATGCATCGTGTCCTGCGGTAGCATCGATAATTTGATCGATGCGGGGGGAGGGGGAAGGGATCCTTAGGGCAAGCCTTATTAAGGTCTTTGAAATCGACGCATATGCCCCAGGATTTGTCCTTCTTTGGTACCATCACTAGGTTTGCTAGCCAGTCCGGATGTTTTATTTCTCTAATGAAACCGGCCTCAAGTAACTTGGCTAGCTCCTCTCCCATGGCCTGTCGCTTGGGTTATGAGAAGCGCCGAAGAGTCTGTTTGACCGGCTTGTATCCCTTTAGTATGTTTAGGCTATGTTCGGCCAGCCTGCGTAGGATACCTGGCATGTCTGAAGGGTGCCAGGAGAAAATGTCCAAATTCTCGCACAGGAACTCTCGTAGTGCGGCGTCTATTGTGGGGTTAAGCTGTGCCCCAATTGATGTTGTTTTTGTAGGGTCCGTTGGGTGGACCTGGAATTTGACTATTTGGTCTGCTGGCTTGAAAGAGGTGGACTTGGGTCGTTTGTCAAGTCTCACGTCGTCCATGTCCACTACGGAATGCAGTGTAGTTAACTCTTCGGCCGCGAGGGCTTCAGATAATGCCTCCAGGGCTAGTGCGGCAGTTTTATTTTCGGCATGGAGTGCTATGTCCGGATCACTGGCTAGTGTGATGATCCCATTGGGCCCCGACATCTTGAGTTTCATGTACCCGTAATGGGGTATAGCTTGGAAGGTTGTGAATGCGTCTCGCCCCAAAAGGGCGTGGTATCCACTTCTAAATGGGGCCACTTGGAATGTGATTTCGTCGGACCTATAATTCTCTGGTGTGCCGAATAACACATCCAATGTGATTTTCCCTGCGCATCGGGCCTCCCGACTAGAGATGATTCCCCTGAAGGTCCTGCTACTTTTCTCAATGCGGCTCTTATCTATTTCCATCTTCTTAAGAGTTTCCTCATAGATGAGGTTTAATCCGCTGCCGCCGTCCATCAACACTTTAGTAAGCCGGAATCCGTCCACTATTGGACTAAGGACCAAAGCGGCTAGTGCTCGGATAGTTCGGAATTGATGTTCGTCGCTGGCGTTGAAGGTTATGGCCGTATCGTTCCACAGGTTTATGGCTGTGACATGGCAGACTTCGGCGAGGCTGCGGAGTGTTTGCTTGTGCCTGTTGTTTGAGGCGAAAGTTTCGAAGACGGTCAGTAATGTATTGTTATTTTCTGCGGGATGGTGCTCTGCATTATTGTTGATGAGAAGGTCCTCGCCACTCTTGGCCACCTGCCGGAGTATCCAACATGCTCTAAGGCTACGTGTTGGTATGGTGTCCGGTGTCCTGTGAAATTTGCATGGCCTATTGAGCCATCCCTCCAGTACGGTTCCACGCCCTGTAGAGGGCTTTGACTTCTTTGTAATCGGGTTGGGTGACTTGCGAGAGCGCACCCTTTTAGTTCGGACGAGAGGTTTAGTTAGGGCGGGGGATCCCAGAATTTTGTTTGGGTCTTCCAGGCGCTTTCCATCGCGCAGTACTTCTGTACAATGGCCGCTAGGTTGGTGAAGTGTGCTATGTCATAGCGACTTATGGCATTAAGAAATCCCTTGTCCGTGCAATTTTTGCAAAACAATGAGATTGTGTATTCCTCGCGACAGTCCTTAACCTTGCTCATTACAAGGAGGAATCTGGCCCAGAAGTGGTGTACTGTCTCTTGGGGATCTTGTCTGATGTGGGAAATATCGCTTGCGTCTGGGTGGGTGGGTGAAATTAAGTCCACGTCTTGACCCAATCTGGAACCCAGGGGCGGAGGAGCTCCTGAGCTGGGCAGCTCGGGCACCAGGATATTGCCCAATATTTGCGGCCCGCAACCCGATTCTAAGTTCGGAGCCTGGGCCACTTCCTCCCGTAGACGGGTATCTGGCTCAGAGAGCTCGGTAATCTGGACATAGTTCATCCTCAATATAGAGGAAGAATTGCCGTTTTGTTCTTCCACCACCACTATCTGATGGGTGACCGGCGGAGAGTTAATCTTCCATAGGTCGGGTTTAAGCCCGATCCGATCATAATCCGTGACGACTCCCAGGGCGGCGATGCGATCCAAGAGCTCGTTCAAGGAGGAGAGCTCCATTGGATCCATCTGCTCGGTGAATTCTGGGCTGACACGAAGGTTGTTTTTGTTGACCTGCGATGTCATCGTCGGCGCGACGGCCGAACGGGCGGCCATGATGAAACCGCCCAGCCGAAGAGTTTGGCCTACAGCGAGGGATCCTTCAGAGGTGATGATATCCTTGACAATGAGGCGAGCCATCAAGCCTTGTCAGGACGACATAGTGGAACTCTCAATGAAAGCACCAATGTCGGTGTCAAAACCGACGGATCTCGGGTAGGGGGTCCTGAACTATGTGTCTAAGGCTAATGGTAACAGGAGGCAGGGGACACAATGTTTTACCAACGTTCGGGCCCTCTCGATGGATGTAATACCCTACTTCCTGCTTGATTGATCTTGATGGTATGAGTATTACAAGAGTTGATCTACCACGAGATCGTAAAGGCTAAACCATAGAAGCTAGCCTATGATTATGATTGTTCCTGTCCTACGTACTAAACCCTCCGGTTTATATAGACAGCGGAGGGGGCTAGGGTTACACAGAGTCGGTTACAGAGAAGGAAATCTACATATCCGAATATCCAGGCTTGCCTTCCACGCAAAGAAGAGTCCCATCCAAACACGGGATGAAGTATTCAATCTTGTATCTTCATAGTCCAACAGTCCGGCCAAAGTATATAGTCCGGCTGTCCAAGGAACCCTTACTCCAGGACTCCCTCAGGGACCACGAGGTAGGGGGCACGCCCTCCACCCTTGTGGCCGCCTCGTTGAGTCTCTCACTTCATCTCCCGGTATCCTAGTTTGCTTCAGGTCCAAGAAAGACCATCGCAAAAGTATCATTCTGTTTGGACTCCGTTTGGTATTCCATTTTTGCGAAACTCTCTAACAGACAAAAAAACAGAAATTGGCACTGGATTTTAGGTTAATAGGTTAGTCCCAAAAATAATATAAAATAGAATATTAATACATATTAAACATCCAAAGCAGATAATATAATAGCATGGAACAATCAAAAACTATAGATACGTTGGAGACGTATCTGCAGCTCTCCTCACCTACGATGCATGCCTAGTGGCGCCGCCACAGCTGGTCCCGGGATTTGGCTTCTCCTACCGCCCATTTGAACAGTTGCACCGGCTGATCAAGTCATTCCGCAGGCATGCGTGTTCTTTCCTCCGGAGTCGACTCCGTTAATATGATCTCAGCTCAAAATGAACACGACGCTACCAGATGCTGACATCCCTTAGCATATCTCCCCTAAGGTCGACTTGCACCTCCACCTTGTGGCCAGGCGCAGCTCCTTTGAACTTGTCTCCTATCGATGCGATGCTTCCTAGATCTGATTTGCCCTTGCTGCCCACCACCTGAAACGCAGCCATGGCATGTCCTCTAGCGCCACCGATCTGTGATTCCTGAGCAATGGATCCCCTCTAAAACACATGTGGGTTTCGCTCAAAGGCGGCAATGCTGTGGGCCGCAGCGAGAGGGTATCCCATGGGATCCTAGGATCTAAGCGATTATCCATGGAGGGATCCTCCAAGGCGGGATCCGGTGGGCGAGGCGGGGAGGTGAGCGTAGGCGCTGGGAGAGCTTCATGAGGCTAAGGTAAAGATAGCACTACTCCACTCCGTCCATATTTAAATACAAAGGCCATCAATAGTTACCCAGGAAAAAATTGATCATCCTACCTGCGTCCTAGTTTTATGGCCCCCTTTTTGTTTTGTGCCAATTTTTGACAAAAACTTTAACTAACAAAACGTTAATGCATGTCACCAAAAATTCTATCATTAGAATCACATTTGAAAGTAGTTTTCGATGACATTAATTTTTATGACATGCATAAATATTGTATTACATAAAATTATGGTCAAAAATTTGCACAAAATACAACGGAGACCAATGGAAGTAGCAACCCATGATTTAACTACTCACATGCACGCAGTGGAATAGTAATGTCTTTCTCAACTACTTCCTCCCTCACGTCCACTCCAATTTACATTCGCTGTATTAATTGGCCATCAATGAAATGAACGACTTTACACACGTCAAAATTTCGCATGGGGTGGATCTTCATACAAAAATGCGTCCCACAATGTACCCGCATGTGCGTGCGGGGGAATGAGTGCGTGCGTGCACATATTCGCTTCATGCATGTACTGCCTGTGTGCGTGAGAGAGGAAGAGTACATTCTTCTGGATCCAGCAGCACGTCAATGTGATCAATCCACCCAAGGAGGTCGCGACAACGCCTCCACATGTGCCATGTGGCTTCATGGATGCCCCCACATCATTTTAATCATAATATATTAACTTAAAAAGGAAGTACTAGTAAGGTACACGTGCATTGCACACATGAGATTTGGCAACCAAATTATGTATAAGTACCACACTATAGCATGTAAGCTTTGAGTCATATATGCATGATGTAGACGTTCGTTTAATTCTTATAGTTCATCTCATTCAAAATCAATTAGTTTTTATAAAAATGTTAATCTATTTTATGATTCATGGAATTGTGTGTTGTAAAGCATAAAGTAAAAACAAATAATGGCAATTCAACTAGAAAAAAAGTTTGGACAGTTATGATATGGAAGATTCTAGAACAAAAGAGAAGTACTTGTGTTTTGATGTTTGTGCATTATGGTAAAGTTCAACCATGGAGTCTTCTAGATTGTATGTGTGGCAGAATTTGGTGGAATGTAGATGATATCCAATGGCCAGTAGTGCTCGGATTTTCCATCTCTACACCGTCTGATTGGCTTCATCCAACGACCATCTTTCAAATTTATTCGCACTTAATATAGGGGTATAGATATAGATATAGAGGTATACATATAGACTAGTTTGGCACATCATCTAAAGGCTTTCTACACGCTCTTTTTTCGTAAAAATGTGCTCCACCGTGCACCCGCGCATTTGTATGTGGGAATGAGTGAGTGTGTGCACCTCTTCTCTTTCGCACATGTAGTCCGTGTGTGTTAGAGATACCAAGATATGGTGAGGGAATACGTGCCAATGCAATTTGTGTGAAGGAGAGGCCTATATACATACATGTATGTGCATGGGGCCGGAGTGATATACAAGAAGGGAGGGGAGGGGTCGACCACATGATATATCGATAGAGACGGATAGAGGGAAGATCTCTACGAGCGTACAAGCACTAGGATATGGGGGTGGGGGCTGGAAGATGGTGCAAGGGGCCAAGTGGAGGGAGACTATGATGGAGTGCACAAGTGCGAGATCGATATTTAAAGAGAGAGGACGAGTATGCAGTTGCGTGTAGTGGTGGAGCCATGAAAAATAAATGAGCTAGGGGCCAAGCATTGCTAATCCTTTACGGGGAGGACAATTCATCAACTTAAACCATTTTACCAACATTTGATCTACTGATCATATT
>NC_041385.1:639365590-639392688 GCF_002162155.2 Triticum dicoccoides | reverse complement strand
CCCCTGTCTTCGCCACTGTGCGCGCATCTGAGAGATGAAGCGGAACACATGGATGATGAGAGAGGGATGATGGATATATAATGTGGGTGTGTTAGCTATGTAATCCTATATATAGAGGTATAGATTGATCGATGTGTACGTGGGAAAGAGGGTGAGACCTGACTACATATATAGAATCTTCCGTACCATAATTGCCCAAAACTTTTTCTACATGAATTGCCATTATTTGTTGTTACTTTATGCTTTACAACGCACAATTCCATGAATCTTAAAATAGATTAGCTTTTTTATAAAAACTAATTGATTTTGAATGAGATGAACTATAAGAATTAAATGAACATCTAAATCACGCATATATGACTCAAAGCTTACATGCTATAATGTGGTCTTTATTCATAATTTGGTTGCCAAATATCATGTGTACAATACACGTGTACCTTACTAGTCTATACCCCTATATAGTGTGTGAATAACTTTGAAAGATGGTCGTTGGATAATTCCAATCCGATGGTGCAAAGATGGCAAATCCGAGCACTACTAGCCATTGGGTATCATATTCATTCCACCAGATTTTGCCTCATGTACAATCTAGAAGACTCCATGGTTGAACTTAAGCATAATGCGCAAACCACAAAACACAAGCACTTCTCCTTTGTTCTAGAATCTTCCGTATCATAATTTCCCAAATTGTTTTCTACATGAATTGCCATTATATTTTTTTACTTTATGCTTTACAACGCACAATTCCATGAATCTTGAAATAGATTAGTTTTTTTATAAAAACAAATTGATTTTGAATGAGATGAACAATAAGAATTGAATGAGAATCCACATCATGCATATATGACTCAAAGCTTACATGCTATAATCTGTATTTATTTATAATTTGGTTGCCAAATCTCATGCGTGCAATGCACGTGTACCTTACTAGTCCAAATGGTGTTTGTGTATGAGTTGTGTGTGTTAAACATATTGTACATAGTATCATAAATGCTTTAGATTCCGAACATCGAGCTAGAGCATACATGTACTATGATTTGAATTCAACATAAAATGGATACATATATTTGAATTCGAGATTGCATGTACATGTAGTTCGTATTTATATAGGAATTTACTACTCCTATATTCATGTCATGTGTTGTCAAGGTAATATTTAGATGGTTGTATAACTAACCCGAGTACAATCCCATTCAAACAGGGAAATTGTACTCAAATTTAGTCCATATGCTAGACAACACGAATTGTTGTTTATTGTTGAGGGAAGTGCAAATTGATTTGGTACTTTACACATTATGTTTGTTGTCCGATTTTTTTAGTTTTTTTGTTGTTGTATTTGAATGCATTTCTAGTAATATAGTAAAACAGGGCATGGATCTCTCTAGTGATGAGGTGTGAATTGTCTTTTTTGTACACGTTAAGCTTGTTCTCCCAAAATATCAAGGTGCGCCTTGTTATGCCGAAATTTCAAGCTAGCATATGTGTCTATCATGCTGCGAAACTCCCGCCTCTTCAACCTGCGCATTGTTACCCCGAAATTTTAAGATATATCTTTGTCTCTTTGTGATCAGAAAACTCCCTCCATCTGAACCAATGCCTTACTATCCCAAAATTACAACGCGCGCGAAAACTCCCACCTCCTACGAAATCCCGACACATGAAATGCCCATGTTACCCCTCAACTGAAAGAACCATGCACCTAGCTCAAATCGGTGGGGGTACTTTCATAACTTAACCCACATTTCGGACAAGCGTGTCCCTAAGCCATGGTTCCCCCTCCCATCCCATCCGCCCACCCATTCATACACCGAGGCCGCAAAAACCCATGAAGCCCCACACCCTCCTCTGTCCGTCACCCAGCCGGAGGCTCTTCCCCGATGATATCATCCACAACAACACCTCGATGTCTCTCATCCACCGCACCAGATGAGTATCCATTGTCGATCTCGTCGTCTCGCCGGTTCAGCCACTCCGTCCTCCACCTCCAAGGAGCTGCCTCGATGTTCCCCTCGTCTTTTGCGCCACCTCCATTCCCACATGGACATTTTCACCCGCACCACCGGAAGAGGAGCATCATCACCGATTCCTCGGATGAAGTTGAGGCCTAATCGGCACCACCAAAGAGGTTCTACACTAATCATCGCATTTTCTTCTTGATTCGATCTCACGGTGCTGCCGGCGCTCGGTCCCAAGCCGACATGGCACGGCTCCATCCATGGCTGCGTCGCCGACCACTTCCTCCACGGCATCGCTCCCTCACGGCGACGTCCACATCAATAGGAGCTGCTACTGCTTTGGCTCTCCTCGTGCTGCTACTTTGCTTTTCCTCTCAGTCCCCTTTCTTGTCTGCTCTTGCTCTTGCTCGTGGTGCTACTCTCACTCTTGCTCTTGCTTGCATTGCTGCTCTTGCTCTTGCTTGCGTTGCTTCTCTACTCTTGCGTGTGCTGCTACTGCACAGGCAACAGATCCTGCTCTCGCTCGAGCCCCTGTAGCTACTACCCGATATGATGCTACATGACCAACTGCCCCGGCTCTTGCACATGCTGCTCCGGGCACTGCTGCTCCTACTACTACTTTTCTGCTACTAGTGCGTTCAGTTTCGATAGTAAAATTCAGTTTGACAACAAAATTTAGTATCGATAGTTAAATTCAGTTTCAAAGGTTAAGTTTAGAGATGAGTGGCTAATGTATTTTACATCTAGCACTTTGTGGTTATGTATTTTACATCATCTATTGGAGATGCTATTAGAATTCCACTCAGGTTAACATTGTCACTCTTGTCCTGCTTCAGCCTCGCCGTCGTACAACTCACTAGAGTTGCTTCAATGACGAAACCCACCATCACAGCGAAGCAGTACCCCCAGCATCATCTCCAGATGCCTAAGATATACTTCCCTTCCTCAGCAAAATCAGCCGGAGCATCCTCACCGACCAACCCAATCACGCTGAGATCGACATTGCATCGCTTTTTTACTCTACATGTTATATATATTATCCATTGGGCACACGTAATAACGTGAAATACAATTATTTCTCCTACTATATGACAAGCAGTAAGGTACCAGGCAACTTAGCTATCTGTGATGGACTCTCTTGAATGCTATCATTATTTATCTCTGCGCGTTTGAGTTGCGCAGTTGTAGATGCACCTGGGAGTTGAGCTAGTAGGGCAGTGGCCTGGGTCCAAAGTAGTAGAAGTAGCACAAAAACATTTTTTAGTGTAGGCTTTTCCCTGCTCAAGCCTGCCTACTAGATTCACCAGTGCTTGAAAGGAAAAGTGAAGGAAAAACATAGGAATTGGAAAGTTTCCTATGGTACTACTATTCATGCATTTGGTTCAAAGGAATGGAGCAAAGGAAAACTGTAGAATTTTTTGCTTTAGTGTCTCCTTGAAGGAAAAACCGTAGGAAGTTTAATATCCACTTGTCCTCCTTTTCAAATTCCTATTCACGAAGCACAAGGCTAAGAGATAGTAGCATAATAGCATTATAACCGTACATTTTCTTGTGGTTTGACTTAATCTCACCATGATTGTTTGCATCCTGTGATCTTACAATTCTTGTGAACCAAACACTCAGATTGTTCCTGTGTTTTTAAATGCTCTATTTTGCACGTGCATTCCTATCCTATTCCTGTTTATTTCCTATCCCTGCATTGTTAGAATCCTCAAATTCAAACAAGCCCTTACACTATTACTTATGTTACAGATATTTGTCAAAGAAAATCTTGTGTGGGTTGTCCCGCTCCTGTTGAGCTGTGTTCCACCCCAGCTCAGCTGCTCCAACGGCAGAAGGGTTCACCACAGTAAGGATCCACCCGCCAGACTATCTTTAGCCGCCTCAGAACTTCTTCCCCGCCGCCGGCAGCCACGACAACTGCATTACCATCATCAACTGAGCAGATGACCTTGAGGACAACACAGGTCCGCAAGAGAGGTCACACTCTTTCGTGTGTGCATATGTTATGCATCACTTAATATGATGACATGCTATTTTATCATCCTATTCACCGATTAGACTCTGAGTCAAGTCCAAAATAATGCTCATACTTGAGTTTTTAATTGGTTGTGGGGTACATATTGGGGCAACAATCAATACTATCTATCTAGTATCCGGTTAATCTCGAGTGTCTACTATGATTTTCATGTTGGGTGGAAACAAACATTAAAGGAGCCATTACTGTATTTTTTGAACTAAAGTTATTATCTGCCTGCTATCGTTGGTTTTGGGTCTATCCATAGTTTGCTACAATCACTCCGGATTTGTGCATGCACTCCTTACATAATCCCACTATGTTTTATTCCTATTCATATCAGTTATTGTACACAATGGTACTGAACATGTAGAACAAAAGAGGCGAGCCTTGCGTGGCACTAAAATTTCATGTAGACGTCACTCCATGGTCGGTGCAAAAGCAGCCCCCTCCCCCCATTCCAGACTATAATCAAGAGGAAGATAACAGTTTAGAGGGGGATTCAGTGGGAGAAAACCACTCCTATTTACCCCCTGCGGTCTTTTGCTCTAACTTGGCATGCTGATGTTGGTCATATCATGCATATGGTACCTTGCATTGCTTACTTTATACATAACATATGTCATCTACTTAGTTTAGACATGCATTTTGTGAATGCCATCTATTTAGTTTCTATATCATATATGTGAATCATGCAATGCCATTTTGTTTAGACAGGCATCATATATGTAAATTTTGCAATGCCACCCTGGTTAGGCAGTCATCTTATATGTGAATTATATCATGCCAACTTTTTTATTATGTATTAAATTTGTCAAGAATTTAAGTACATTCAATTACTCTTCCTGTGCATCAGCCATTCGACATGGTCATGAAAAAATGTGGAGTGGAAACAAGGTCTTCAGAGTAGACAATGATATCTGACGAAGCGCATCTTTTGCTGGTTATGGATAGCTCCTTAGAGGAGGACTCAGAGACAGATGAGCAGTCCTATCCCCCCACCCACCGAGGTACATGCTCTAACTTGGCAGGGTTATATTGCTCATATCTTGCATATGGTGTCTTGCATTAACATGTCATTTGCTTAGTTTAGGCATGCTTTGTGTGAATGTCACCTGTTTACTGTCTAATTACCATGTGTGTGAATTTTGCAATGCCATCTTGTTGCAAGACATTATATATGTGAATTATGCAATGCTATCTTGTTGCAATGCATTATGTATGTGAATTATGCAATGCCATGATGTTTAGCCAAGCGTCATATATGTGAATTATATCATGTCGTCCTTTTTTTTGTATTACTCATTGCATTTGTCGACAATGTTTGTATATTCAACTGCTCTTCATGTGCATCAGCCATTTGAATTGGTGATGAAGAAATCTGGACTGAAAACAAGGTCTTCAGAGTAGACAATGCTACCTGCTGAAGCAGATATCTTGCTGGTTATAGATAGCTCCTCAGAGGAGGACTCAGAGGCAGATGACCAGTCTTATTATCCTCCTAATGTGTATGCTCAAACTTCGCAGGGTTATCTTGCAATGCTTAGTTTTTACATCATACACAATATTGAATGCCATCTCCTTAGTTGACAGTTCATATATGTGATTGCCCTCTGCTCACTTGCTTAGTATATAAATCATTTATTTGAATTATATCATGCCATGATGTTTACATAGACGACATGTATCTAAATTATGGCATGGCAACCCATTTTCTAAAGACAGAATATAGTTATATCATCTCATCCTGTCTATATAGTCATCATATTTTGAATTATGTCATTCTATCCGTGAATTATATCATGCCATCATGTCTCCATCGACGACAAGTTTGTGAATTATGCCATGCCAACCACTTTAATAGAAACATCGTATAGTTATATCATGTCATCCTGTTTACATAGTCATCATATTTTGAAGTATGTCATTCTATCATGTTTAGTTAGCCATCATACATGTGAAATTGTGTCATGCTATCCTATTTAATTAGCCATCATATATTTGAAATTATGTCATGCTATTCTATTTGGTTAAAAAACATAAATGTGAATTATTTCATGCCCTGTTTTCTTACCTACTATCCATTGCACATGTCTATCTTACAATGTGTGTACATTAAATTACTTTTCTTGTTTATCGGCCATTTGAATTGGATGGGGTGATGGCAGTATCCATGGGAGTAAAAACACGGTCTTCAAAAAAGATCATGCTACCTCTCGATGAAGATAGAACCACGGTTGTACTTGCCTAAGAACCAGGCCCACCACATATAACCCAGACTCACACAGATTGTACGCCTACCCAGTTGGAGAGAGAACCAGCTACACCCCTTCTAACCCCAACCCCAGCAGATCGTAACCCAGTTCTAGTTGACACATCACCGTCTCCACCACAAAGCATCGAAACATGAGCAGTTACTAAGGCAACTACAGTTCCCAAAGCACGATGACCGCCACTCCGAACCCCAAGTCAACGCTTAAAGCAGAAGAAGATTTTTTCTCAGGTCAGGTTCCGTAGCTATGGTTCATACTCCTTTGCTCTTGCATAACTGTATATACTCATACCAACTAATTTCAAATTTGAAGGATGCAACCAAAACTCCAATGGCGCAACAGGTATGTTTTAAACCTGTTTCTTTAACATGTTTGCTATTGTAACTTGCTCTATGTTGATTTCAGTTTCAATTGAACAAAAAGTTATGTTCTCATGCCATGCACATTACAAGTGTAGTTATTGTTGTGTAGTTTCCCACACTTATATTCTGTCTATGCTGCTTTTTCTTAAATAGATATGATTTGAATTGTCTCTATCTTGATTTGGCAATATAAACTATAATGATATAAACGATACAGTGAGCGTCCTACATACATATATGTTTGTTTCATACTGTTATCCTGTCCACCGTACTACTGAACTGGTTTACCAAAATGAGTTTCACATACAACATGGTAAACCTGTGATGTGTCTGTTTGTTTCTCTTTTAGAATGCGGATAAAATATTGGAGAAGAGTACCCCGTTATGCATTGGTAAAGGAAGTAATGCAGATAAGGTTAAACATAGTGAGACATCCCTGTTGGTCTCCAAGAAAGCTAATAAAAACTATATTGAAGACACTGAGACAACCCCGAAGTCTTCTCTTGACGTAGTGTTCGAGTTACTAGCCACTACTGCTGGCACCAGCTCTTTGAACTCGCTGCCTAAATCACTTCGGCTTCTTGAGTCTCAACCTCAAGTTGAAAGTCATCGACCAGATGTTCTGCAATAGGAAGCCAAAGGACTGAGGAAGTCCCTGCAGAATTCAGATGCATACTTTCTGGTGCAACAACAAGCGCTGGAGGATTTAAGCGCCAAACAAGAGAAAGTTAATAACTTTCTAAGCATATTGCCAGCATTATGGGTACCCAAGATATTGTTTCTTGAAATCTTCTGAAGTGGTTTCAGTTCTAGACTTGTTTTGCTACGGAGTTTATTTGCACTGGTCGCCAACTTTGACAACCAGTGTATGTGATATGCTGCTTTGTTCCCTATATTTGCATTGGTAGCGAACTTTGATGCCCAGTGGATGTAATATGTGTAATATCCATGATACCTAGCGTAAGTTGCTTGCTTATTTATTTCCTTGTTGTCTTGTTTATTTGTTTGCTTGTAGTCAGTGCAGTTCTTTTTCTGTGGTTTCCTAGTGGCTGCAATAACCTATTTTTTAAAACTAGCACACAATAACCATGGGCTACATATTTACTGTAGTAACCATGGGTCTCCTACGGGCCATAGAAACACTGGGCCTTCTATGAGACGTAGAAACAATAGGCCATCTACGGGCCGTAGCATCAATGGGCCTTCTACGGGCCATATGATCGAATGGCCAAACATGGGCCAATAACGGACCGCATTATGGCTCGTAAACAGGCTAGAGTTGGAATCGTCCGTTCATGGGCCGCCGTTAATCGTTCGTATTTGATGACGCTATGAAAACGACCCAATGGATTAACGGGCCGACTATAACCATTGGCTGAATTTGGCCGACAAGCAGAAAAGGCCAGTAATGGGCCATAAGTAACCGAATTCTCGAAATGAGCCCAAGAATAAATGGGCCCTAAGAAGGCCAAAAGATAACATGGAATGGAAAGGGCCCAATGGAATAATGGGTCGTTAATGGGTATAAAGTGATACACTATTCATTACAGGCCTATTTCACCACGGGCCATTAATGGGCAAAGAGTTAGAAAGGGCCTCATTTGGGCCGAAAGACGTCATGGAACATATATGGTCCGGATGTTACAATGGGCTGGAATCATATTGGACAGCCCAGATGACACTACTGGGCCTAATTCAGATAGGTCATAACAGGCCGTGAGTTAGCAGGCTGTAAATGGCCTATATGTGAACATGCCATTAACATGCTTTTTGTGGGCCGGCCCGCTACCTTTTGACCAAGTCAAACGGGCCGACATTTTTGCCAAAATGGGCCTCTGTTGGGCCATGCCACGTCTCGACGTATCATAGGCGCCTCTGGTCAAATGATTGGATGACATCTGTACCAATGGTGAGCCGACACGTGGTTCTTCTAGCCATCGAGAATTTTACACGTGGAAAATCCCCATTGGTCCGGGTTGTTAACGGGTTATCGGATCCAAAACGGGACCCGATAGCTTAACGGTGACCTGTTACAATGGATGCCACGTGTCGGTTACCCTTGACGAAAGCACTTCCATGACACGCCATTTATCTCCATGGAAGTGGACACTTCCGTGATGATAATTTTGCTAATGTCATGGAACACTTCTATGACAACACAGGTATGACAATCTTGATTCTGTCATAAAATCGTCATGGGTGTACATGCATGACAAAAAACATGACCTACTGTGACAAACACATATCATCATGGAAGTGGTTTTTTTATAGTGAAAGACGAAGGTATGATCGAGATAGTAGTCATTGTTGGTCTGGACTTAATCGAAGACGAAGCAGTAGTACTTCTGACCGGTGCATACTTGATTGAGGAACACGGCCATGGGCATGACACTCCTCCTTCCTTGAATTGTTCCTTGCCCACAATCTAAAGATTTGGAAAATCTGAAACATACTTCAATTGTATCACCTGGGTCCCATGGTGGTAGAAGTCTGATAGTCTATTCAAGTGAAAACCAGGCATTGCACCACTCATTTTCTATTAGTAATCTATGGAAGTGACAGAGCAATCGAAACTAATGAAATGTAGATAGCCGGACGTCTTTGTGTTTGCATATCCTTAGCAGATATTAGCCATCCCACTGTTGCATTGCTCGATTGTTGAAAAAAAGAAGATTTATATGGCCCAACAACTTTTTAACTGAATGAAGGTTCCAAGATGATTCTGACCAAGTATAACTATTGGCAATGAATGAATGGGATATAGCCCTCCAATTTTCCACTGGAGTTTTATACAACAGTTTATAAGAACATAAGACAATTTCTCAAAGTTGTATTGAATGCCATCTATGAAGTTAATCAAGCTGGTATGTACAGTTACTGCCTCAAATATCTTCAATGGCAATTAAACACTGGGTAAACAAAATCTAGTATTGATCCCTGCAAGCCAAACAGGGTTGTGTAGCACTTTCGTGGAAGTATCCCAATTAGTTATCATCCCAACAAAGAGTAAATGAGGGAATTTATATTGACCCTTCTGTCACGCACAAGGTGTCACAGTTCTTGAAGTAACTGCTTGAGCTTATGCAAATATTGCTACTATCATGGTGGGCTAATAAACCAGAATAACAAAGATAAAAGGTCTATAGTAAAGATGGTAAAAACTCTGAAAAGTAAATAACTTGAATACCAGTGAAAGTAGAGATGCATTCCTGCAATAAAGAGATTAGGTGCAGAGAGAATTTATTTCATGGTAAGAATGTATCAAGTGTGCTAGTGTGACAATAATACCAGTTACTTTGTATCATACTCATAGTATTTGATATGTGTGTTCTATAGGCGGATCACCCTAAAGTTATGAAACTCTTCCTCATGGGGTTATATTTCATTCTATGGTCCTGCTTTCCTGTTGCCACAGAGTGGTCGTCTCCACAGTTAAGGTCCTTGGATCGGATCCAAGCATTAAGTTTGGTGGATCACCCTTATCTCATACTGTCTTCGGTCCTAAAAAATAACTCCACATTTCATGTCAGTGATCACAGGTTCCCTAAACAATGTGTGTTACATGCGTAGGTTGTGAGATCATGTTGCATGGGCCCTTAAATTGGACAACATGCATAGGGTTCACCATAGTATAACAGCATACTAGACATATCATACTACTACAAATACAAATGATGACATATAGATCAGGCACAAATGAATCTTACCACTCACCTACATCTCCCACGCCTATGGGGGATTACTCACACATCATAAGAGAGAAATCAATCACACTAGAGATTAAACCCATGAAAATCATATCGATACCGTGAAGATCCATAATAAGATGAAATGGATAATTCAAATAGTCTTGATCTCCGAATGAGATTGAATTGGAATTACTCTTATAATAGTGAAGGATGAGATGATGATGGAGATGAAAGGGCCATTATTAAGAAGATCTCGAAAGGTTCCTCGGATCTCCTCTTCTTCTATTTTGTATGTGGTGGCAGTGGCAAGGCTTCTCTTCTCCCTGGGTCCCTTCACAAAACTATATTGTATAGATGTGGTGGAGATGTTGGCACCTCATATGACCGCTCATACGAGCGCTTGCGGTCGTATGGTAGGCTGTCTTTTGCTCTAGTGCACCTAGTGGTTTGGCTCTCCATGTAGATGTTGCTCCATTTGACTTGATTTGCAATAATTCTCCTTGGTTTCCTTCCATATATGATATTTCCTACCAAACAAAGGGAAAACAGATTTCCTTCTCTCTTAAAGGATTACCGTTAGAAATAATCGAGAAGTAACAAATATCCAATGAAAACCAAATAGGAATCACTCAAAAAATATCACAAATTCTCGAGTTGTCAACTCCCCCAAGCTTAAAACTTGCTCGTCCTCAAGTAAAAGACAAATCAAGAGAATGAAAAGGATCTTGATTGAGTAGAAAGAACTTTACCAGCTCAAGAGAATATGACATATCCATCCTCACTTATCTTGTAATTTCATTCAAGAAAGTATTCGCTTTCGAATAGCTACACTTAAGCTCGTTGCCTAACCACATATAGTTTTCTATAACTAGTTATAATTTCTCAACCCATGTTTTTCATTGTTAACCAAGTGTTCAGGCAAGCAAAAACATTTCTTTCTTTGGATGGATATTCTTCTTGGTTTCCTCATAAAACAAATGCACTAGGGGGTTTTAGAAGTGAAGAGAGCAAAGAATTCAAGCATTTCAGTAACATCCACAAGTACTTCCTTGTCATGGCATTCAAACACTTCTCTCAATCAATTTTTTTAGAACTTCAATTCTCTATGACGGGGTTATGCCAGAATTTACTATATGCAGTTAGTTTCCGTCATGGCTTAATTTTGTGCACTATGGATCGGGAAGGGTTGTCTATTTCGACCTTGACGATCAGTGCTGTTATTTACCACATACACACTTCCTTGGAGAAGGTCGATCATTTACCACTAAATCTCCAAGTTTGTGACGGCTTCGCAGTTACGCGGATGATCTCAACATATAGCAACGAGACATGAAGCCAGTCATGAGCTGGAGCCCCATGATTTTAGCATCGCGAATAAATTTTGGCATTATCTCAATCACTTCAAATATGCATTCCTCCAAATAACTCTATCAATAGGTGTTATCAAGACAATAATATTCAAGACTATGGAGTTGAAGTGTTTGAATGCTCATTCTCTTCAAAAATCCGAGCCCCTAAGTTTTTCTTGGAATTTTATTTAGAGCAAAATCATGCATCCAACAAGGTTTCCCTAGCAAAATTTGAAGTTGGGAGTTATGACTAAATGATATTCAATAAACGAGGGAAACTAACTCAAGTGGAACCAGTCAAAAGAAATTTTTGTCTTAAATAGAATGACGAGGCAAGCGAATTATGCCTATGTTATACGCTCTCACGTTTGCTGACTTCCTCCCTTGTAACACCCTGATTTTTGGCCCTTTCTTTTTCTTTTGGCTTTCTTTGATTTTTGCTCTGATTTTTCTTTTGGAGCAATTCTGTGGACTTGAAACCTGGAGATCATCATTATTTTCTTCTCTCAAGTGGTTCATCATTCTGAAATCAATCCCAAGATCATGTCATTTCCATTCTAGCCCAACCCTAATCTTTATTTCTTGGGAATATTCCTTTTTCTATTAAAGGATAACCCTGTTTGACCTAGGTTGTGAAACAACCAATATTTCTCTCATTCCAAAAATTACCACAAAATTCTCATAAATTCGTTGGATCATACCTTTCACAAATATGCCCAAACAATTCCTTGCCTAGTTCAAATATAACTATGAAATATTAATTTTCTATTCTATCCAGAATAGCACTTCCTGAAGGAAGTGCTATTTATCTTTTCTTGATTGCTCTTAAACTTTTTGGACACTCTTTCCTATCCATATCATTGCCACATGACAAAGTTCAGCTCCATTTTCCTAGTAAATCTTTCTCAGCATATTCTCAAAGTTTTTGTTTAGAGAGAATCTTTGTGAAGGAAGTACTAGCTAGGAATATCCAACCGAGAAGAAATTTTGCAAGATCCTTCATATGATCAAATAATTACTCGCCACCAAATTTCATCTCCATCCAACAATCTATGTGAGCATACCTTCAACTCTTTGTTTCTGGTGATATTGTGAGTTTGCGAAGCAACTATACTTTATATTGCTCCATAAAAACTAAAAATTTACCAGAGGATTCTCCTACCTATATAACCTCCCTCCATCAAATTTTGGCTCATTTCATCAAGCCAATATATTTCCATATTTTTCACAAATTTCTGTAGAGGATCACTGTGAAGGAAGTACCATTTTGGCATGTCCAAATGGTATGAAATTTTTAGAGTATATTCTTATGTCCATCTCATCATCATATACCAAGTTTTAGCCCAATTCAACACACCATGTGAGTTCATCATCCAAATCCCTTTTCTAGTCCACATTTGCAGTTGCAAAGCAACTAGATAAATATTTGTCCAAATCTTTTCAAAATTCACAGGATTGTAGTCCTTCCTACCTTAATCCCTTTGACAAGCTTGTTGGCTTTTTGGCCAAGTATTTTGACTACAACTTCATGCCCAAGTTTGCTACAGCAAACTTTATCTCATGTATCCCATCAATCCAAAGTTGCTTTAGTCAAGCAATCACCTTAGGAGGGTCCGAGGATGCAAGGACAACACATTAGACATCTTTTGCTAGGTCCTCGTGCCCTCTCCTCTCCAAGCCATGCGGTGACTGCATTGCTGGCGCGCCTGTGCATGTGCTTTGCTCGCTATGGTCGCGCTCTGCGCGTCGGGTAGTGATGTCTACTACAGAACCTTCTTCTTGTAGACGTTATTGGTCCTGCAAGTGCACAGGTTTGTAGGACAGTAGCAAATTTCCCTCAAGTGGATGACCTAATCTTTATCAATCCGTAGGAGGCGTAGGATGAAGATGGTCTCTCTCAAACAACCCTGCAACCAAATAACAAAGAGTCTCTTGTGTCCCCAACACACCCAATAGAATGTTAAATTGTATAGGTGCACTAGTTTGGCGAAGAGATGAAGATACAATTGCAAAATAGATAGTAGATATAGGTTTTTGTAATCTGAAATAATAAAAACAGCAAGGTAGCAAGCGGTAAAAGTGAGCGTAAACGGTATTGCAGTGATAGGAAACAAGGCCTAGGGTTCATACTTTCACTAGTGCAAGTTCTCTCAACAATAATAACATAGATAGATCATATAACAATCCCTCAACATGCAACAAAGAGTCACTCCAAAGCCACTAATAGCGGAGAACAAACATAGAGATTATGGTAGGGTATGAAACCACCTCAAAGTTCTTCTTTCGGATCAATCTATAAAAGAGTTCGTACTAGAATAACACCTTAAGACACAAATCAACCAAAACCCTAATGTCACCTAGATACTCCATTGTCACCTCAAGTATTCGTGGGCATGATTATACAATATGCATCACACAATCTCAGATTCATCCAACCAACATAATAGTACTTCCAAGAGTGCCCCAAAGCTACTACCGGAGAGTCAAGAACGTGTGCCAACCCCTATGCATAGGTTCCCAATGTCACGAAACCCGCAAGTTGATCACCAAAACATACATCAAATGGATCGCAAGACATACGTCAAGTGTTCTCATAATAGACTCAATCCGATAAGATAACTTCAAAGGGGAAACTCAATTCATCACAAGAGAGTAGAGGGGGGCAAACATCATAAGATCCAACTACAATAGCAAAGCTCGGGATACATCAAGATCGTGCCATAGAGGGAACACGAGAGACAGAGATCAAACACATAACTACAGGTACATACCCTCAGCCCTGAGGGTGAACTACTCCCTCCTCATCATGGATAGCGTCGGGATGATGAAGATGGCCTTCGGTGATGGGTTCCCCCCTCCAGCAGGTTGCCGGAACAGGCTCCCAAGAGGTTTTTGGTGGCTACAGAGGCTTGCGGCGGCGGAACTCCCGATCTATCTTCTGTTCTGGAAGTTTTAGGGTACGTAAGTATATATGGGTGCAAGGGGTACGTCGGTGGACCTCCGGGGTGCTCATGAGGCAGGGGGGCGCGCCCAGGGGGGCACGCCCCCCACCCTCGTGGGCAGCCCGGGACTCCCCTGACGTGCACCCCAAGTCCATCAGGTGTGTTTCCTTCAAAAATTAACTTCTCCAGTTGTTTTCGTTCCGTTTTGACTCCGTCTGATATTCATTTTCCTCGAAACACTGAAATAGGCATAAAACAGCAAATCTGGGCTGGGCCTCCGGTTAATAGGTTAGTCCCAAAAATAATATAAAAGTGGATAATAAAGCCCAATGTTTCCTAAAACAGTAGATAAAGTAGCATGGAGCAATGAAAAATTATAGATACGTTGGAGATGTATCAAGCATCCCCAAGCTTAATTCCTGCTCGTCCTCGAGTGGGTAAATGATAAAAAAGAATTTTTGATGCGGAGTGATACTTTGGCATAATTTCAATGTAAATCTTCTTAATTGTGGTATGAATATTCAGATCCAAAAGATCCAAGACAAAAGTTCATATTGACATAAAAGTAATAATACTTCAAGCATACAAATCAAAGCAATCATGTCTTCTCAAAATAGCATGGTTAAAGAAAGTTATCCCTACAAAATCATATAGTCTGGCTAAGCTCTATCTTCATCAGACAAAGTATTTAATCATGCACAACCCCGATGACGAGCCAAGTAATTGTCTCATACTTTAATAATCTCAAACTTTTTCAACTTTCACGCAATACATGAGCATGAGCCATGGACATAGCACTATATGTGAAATAGAATGGTGGTTGTGGAGAAGACAAAAAGGAGAACATAGTCTCACATCGACTAGGCGCATCAATGGGCTATGGCGATGCCCAATAATAGATATCAATGTGAGTGAGTAGGGATTGTCATGCAACGGATGCACTAGAGCTATAAGTATATGAAAGCTCAACAAAAGAAACTAAGTGGGTGTGCATCCAACTTGCTCGCTCACGAAGACCTATGGCACTTTTGAGGAAGCCCATCATTGGAATATACAAGCCAAGTTCTATAATGAAAAATTCCCACTAGTATATGAAAGTGACAACATATGAGACTCTCTATCATGAAGATCATGGTGCTACTTTGAAGCACAAGTGTGGTAAAAGGATAGTAGCATTGTCCCTTCTCTCTTTTTCTCTCATATTTTTTTTATTTTTTTTATTTGGGCCTTTTCTCTTTTTTTAATGGCCACTCTTTTTTTTCGTCCGGAGTCCCATCCCGACTTATGGGGGAATCATAGTCTCCATCATCCTTTCCTCACTGGGACAATGCTCTAATAATGATGATCATCACACTTTTATTTTTCTTACAACTCAACAATTACAACTCGATACTTAGAACAAAATATGACTCTATATGAATGCCTCCGGCGGTGTACCGAGATATGCAATGAATCAAGAGCGACATGTATGAAAATTATGAAGGTGGCCTTGCCTCAAATACAATGTCAACTACATGTTCATGCAAAAAGCAATATGACAAAAGTAATGTGTGTCATATGAACGGAACGGTGGAAAGTTGCATGGCAATATATCTCGGAATGGCTATCGAAATGCCATGATAGGTAGGTATGGTGGCTGTTTTGAGGAAGGTATATGGTGGGTGTATGATACCGGCGAAAAGTGCACGGTATTAGAGAGGCTAGCAATGGTGGAAGGATGAGAGTGCGTATAATCCATGGACTTAACATTAATCAAAAGAACTCATGCACTTGTTGCAAAAATTTAGAAGTCATCAAAAACCAAAGCACTAAACGCATACTCCTAGGGGGATAGATTGGTAAGAAAATACCATCGCTCGTCCGCGACTGCCACTCATAAGGAAGACAATCAATAAATTAGATTATGCTCCGACTTCATCACAAAGCGGTTCACCATACGTGCATGCTACGGGAATCACAAACTTCAACACAAGCATTCTTTAAATTCATAATCACCCCAACTAGCATTGCTTTGATATTATCACCTCCATATCTCAAAACAATTATAAAGCATCAAACTTATCTTAGTATTCAACGCACTCAAAAGAAAGTTTCACATATCTTGAATACCTAGTATATTATCTTTAAGCAAATTACCATGCTATTAACAACTCTCAAAATAATCTAAGTGAAGCATGAGTGATCAATAGTTTCTTTAAAACAAATCCGACACCGTGAAAGATATAAGTATATTATCAAAAATATATAAGTGAAGTACTAGAGAAAACGACAAACTACTCTGAAAGATATAAGTGAATATCAATGAGTAGCCAAATAATTATGAAACTATGTGAAGACTCTCTCTCATTAAAGAATTTCAGATCTTGGTATCTTATTCAGCAAGCAAAACAAAATAAATGACAATGCAAGGATAGCACAACTCATGTGAAGAAGCAAAAACTTAGGCTCAAACGATACTAACCGTTAGTTGTTGAAGAAGAAAGGTGGGATGCCTACTGGGGAATCCCCAAGCTTAGATGCTTGAGACTTCTTGAAATATTATCTTGGGGTGCCTTGGGCATCCCCAAGCTTGAACTTTTGTGTCTCCTTAATTCCTCTCATATCATGGTTTCTCTTCTTTTATCGAAAGCTTCATTCACAACAAACTCAACAAGAACTCGTGAGATAGGTTAGTATAAACCAATGCAAAACCTTATCATTTTATACTGTAACAAATCACTAAAATTATTATTCAACATTGCATACTAAATGCCTCTGCATATTTAATACTCCCATCCTCAAATAGAATCATTAAACAAGCAAGCATATGCTAACAATGCAGACATAACAGCAATCTGCCAAAACAGTACAGTCTGTAAAGAATGCAAGAGTAACAATACTTCCCTGTCTCCAAAAATTATGAACTAAAACTCCCACTGTAATAAACTTATCAAAGCTTAATATGCAAAAATATTCAACGTTATACCATTCTCTGACTTTTCTAGGGAATTTTTGCAACAGCGGTAAACTTTCTATTTTCAAACAGCAACATGTATACTAGCAAAATAAGCATGGCAAAGGCTATCCTTGACTTTTTTATTGAAACTAAAGATGCAAAAAATTATTCTAACTAACATCAAGAAAAAACTAACAAAATAAAATGACGCTCCAAGCAAACACATATCATGTGGCGAATAAAAATATAGCTCCAAGTAAAGTTACCGATGAAAGAAGACCAAAGAGGTGATGCCATCCGGGGCATCCCCAAGCTTAGTTGCTTGGTTGTCCTTGAATATTAACTTGGGGTGCCTTGGGCATCCCCAAGCTTAGGCTCTTTCCACTCCTTATTCCATAGTCCATCGAATTTTTACCCAAAACTTGAAAACTTCAACCACACAAAACTAAAAACAAAACTCGTAAGCTCCGTTAGTATAAGAAAATAAAACCACCACTTAGGTACTGTAATGAACTCATTCTAAATTCATATTGGTGTAATATATACTGTATTCCAACTTCTCTATGGTTCATACCACTTAATGCTAGCCATAGATGCATCAAAATAAGCAAACAACAAATAGAAAACAGAATCTGTCAAAAACAGAACAGTCTGTAGTAATCTGTATCAAACGTATACTTCTGGAACCCCAATAATTATGAAATAAATTGCTGGACCTGAGAAATTTGTCTATTAATCATATGCAAAAAGAATCAACCTAAAATCACTCTCCAGTAAAAAAAGGCAGCTAATCTCGTTAGCGCTAAAGTTTCTGTTTTCTACAGCAAGATCATATAAACTTCACCCAAGTCTTCCCAATGGTTCTACTTAGCACTTTATTGAAACAAAAGCTATAAAACATGATTACTACAGTAGCATAATCATGTGGACACACAAAAACAGTAAGGGTAAATATTGGGTTGTCTCCCAACAAGCACTTTTCTTTAATGCCTTTCTAGCTAGGCATGATGATGACAATGATGCTCACATAAAAGATAAGAGTTGAAACATAACGGGAGCATCATGAAGCATATGAATAGCACATTTAAGTCTAACCCACTTCCTATGCATAGGGATTTTGTGAGCAAACAACTTATGGGAACAATAATCAACTAGCATAGGAAGGTAAAACAAGCACAACTTCAAGAACTTAAGCACATAGGGAGGAAACTTGATATTATTGCAATTCCTACTAGCATATATTCCTCCCTCATAATAATTTTCAGTAGCATCATGAATGAATTCAACAATATAACCAGCACCTAAAGCATTCTTTTCATGATCTACTAGCATAGAAAATTTACTACTCTCCACATAAGCAAAATTCTTCTCATTCGGAAAAGTGGGAGTATCATAAGAGACTTGAACACTAAAAATTGTTTCCACACTAAAAGAGTAATGTTAAGAAAAAGGGTAATCATAATCATGACAAGATTTGTAAATATAATCCTCACTACTTTTTAAAGCATAAGTTTCATCACAATAATCATCATAAGTAGCAACTTCGTTCTCAACATAATCAATTGAAACCTCTCCCAAGATAGTGGAATCACTAAATAAAGTTGACACTCTTCCGAATCCACTTTCATCAATATAATCATCATAGAGAGGCATGCTATCATCATAAAAACTTTGCATATCAAAACTTGGGATGCTAAGAATATCATCTTCATTAAGCGTAGCATCCCCAAGCTTGGGACAATCATTAATTTCAGCAAATATATTGTCAAATATTTCATCCTCATCAAACATAGCTTCCCCAAGCTTGGGCCCTTTCATATCATAAGCATAATCACTCTCATCATTAAAAATATGGATAGCACCAATAGTATAGCAATTATCATCATCAAAAGTAGTAGTAGGAGCAACATCATTTGGGAGGGATACCTTTTTGCCTTTGTTGCTCCTTCTTTTCTTTTTCTTCTTCACATTATGTGTAGGTTCAACCTTCCTCTCTGAGCTCCTTATTGATGAGATTGGCTGAATAGAAAGCTCCTCCTCGTTACCTGATTCATCATAAGAAATAATAGGAGGAGATTGGGAAGCCTCTTCCCTTTCATTAGTATTCTCATCATCTTCCATTTGTTTTCTTTTCTTTAGGTAATTGGCAATATAAGGATTTTCAATGCAATTCTCCGCACAATACATATAAATTTTCTCTACATCAAAATCAAGAATTTTATCAAGACTAAATTTTGGAATACCCTCAGTTATATGTTTCATTTCTTCATAACCCAAAAGAAGTCTAAGCTCTTTATTATTCTCAAGGGTAATCAAATTATCACAATATTTGGACACGACTTGATCATGAAACAAATAGCATTGGAGCTTTAAATGACCATGTTCATTGCAAAGTTCACAAGGAGTGCGAAAAATATTGAATCTTTCAGCACATTCATCTAGCTCTTCTTGCAACAATTTGGTTTCTAAGTACTTATGCCTCTTGAAATAAATATCTTCTCTATTTGGTGTGTTCATGCAAACATGCACTCCACATAAGTTGACATGCTCATAATAGATATTTTCATCATAACTAGTGCAATCATCATTAGCATCATGGATATTCAAAGAATTTGTACTAAAAACATTGCAATCATGCTCATCATTCAAAGATTTAGTGGCAAACAATTTAATGCATTCTTCTTCTGACACTTTGACACAATTTTGTTTTCCATCATACTCACGAAAGATATTAAAAAGATGAAGTGTATGAGACAAACTTAACTCCATTTTTTTGTAGTTTTCTTTTATAAAATAAACTAGTGCTAAAACAAGAAACAAAAAGATTCGATTGCAAGATCTAAAGATATACCTTCAAGCGCTAACCTCCCCGGCAACGGCACCAGAAATGAGCTTGATGTCTACTACACAACCTTCTTCTTGTAGACGTTATTGGGCCTGCAAGTGCACAGGTTTGTAGGACAGAAGCAAATTTCCCTCAAGTGGATGACCTAAGATTTATCAATCCATAGGAGGCATAGGATGAAGATGGTCTCTCTCAAACAACCCTGCAACCAAATAACAAAGAGTCTCTTGTGTCGCCAACACACCCAATACAATGGTAAATTGTATAGGTGCACTAGTTCGGCGAAGAGATGAAGATACAAGTGCAAAATAGATAGTAGATATAGGTTTTTGTAATCTGAAATAATAAAAACAGCAAGGTAGCGAGCGGTAAAAGTGAGCATAAACGGTATTGCAATGATAGGAAACAAGGCCTAGGGTTCATACTTTCACTAGTGCAAGTTCTCTCAACAATAATAACATAGATAGATCATATAACAATCCCTCAACATGTAACAAAGAGTCACTCCAAAGCCACTAATAGCGGAGAATAAACATAGAGATTATGGTAGGCTACGAAACCACCTCAAAGTTATTCTTTCGGATCAATCTATAAAAGAGTTCGTACTAGAATAACACCTTAAGACACAAATCAACCAAAACCCTAATGTCACCTAGATACTCCATTGTCACCTCAAGTATCCGTGGGCATGATTATACGATATGCATCACACAATCTCAGATTCATCCAACCAACATAAAAGTACTTCCAAGAGTGCCCCAAAGCTACTACCACAGAACGTGTGCCAACCCCTATGCATAGGTTCCCAATGTCACGAAACCCACAAGTTGATCACCAAAACATACATCAAGTGGATCGCAAGACATACATCAAGTGTTCTCATAAAAGAATCAATCCGATAAGATAACTTCAAAGGGGAAACTCAATTCATCACAACAGAGTAGAGGGGGAGAAACATCATAAAATCCAACTACAATAGAAAAGCTTGGGATACATCAAGATCGTGCCATAGAGGGAACACGAGAGAGAACACGAGAGAGAGAGATCAAACACATAGCTACTGGTACATACCCTCAGCCCCGAGGGTGAACTACTCCCTCCTCGTCATGGATAGCGCCGGGATGATGAAGATGGCCTCCGGTGATGGGTTCCCCCCTCCGACAGGTTGCCGGAACAGGCTCCCGAGAGGATTTTGGTGGCTACAGAGGCTTGCGGCGGCGGAACTCCCGATCTATCTTCTGTTCTGGGAGTTTTAGGGTACGTAGGTATATATGGGTGCAAGGGGTACGTCGGTGGACCTCCGGGGTGCTCACGAGGCAGGGGCGCGCCCAGGGGGCGCGCCCCACCCTCGTGGGCAGCCCGGGACTCCCCTGACATGCACTCCAAGTCCGTTAGGTGGGTTTCCTTCCAAAATTAACTTCTCCAGTTGATTTCGTTCTGTTTTGACTCCGTCTGATATTCGTTTTCCTCTAAACACTGAAATAGGCATAAAACAGCAAATCTGGGTTGGGCCTCCAGTTAATAGGTGAGTCCCAAAGATAATATAAAAGTGGATAATAAAGCCCAATATTGCCTAAAATAGTAGATAAAGTAGCATGGAGCAATAAAAAATTATAGATATGTTGGAGACGTATCAGGTAGCATTGGGCTCGTCTTCCGAGCTGCAGCAGCACGTTCCCTGGTGTCGTCCACTCTCCTACTCCTCCCACGGAGGCCCGTGACTCATATCCCCCTCCAGTAGCTCCCTTGTCGGCGCCAGTCGGCGCGTGCGCATGGATGCACAGTGCACCATGGTGGCTGACAGCCACTATGCCCGCCCCGACTCCTTCTGTGTCCCTTGCTCAAACCTCTGCTCCGGTGGACCTCCCCTACCCCCCACATCCGTCGCCTCAATAGCCCACGTGTCCGCACCTTGACTGAAGCTCCGACCATGCATCGAGGATGGCTCGCCGGCCCTAGCTATATAAGCTCTCCTCGACCTCGTCTCTCTTCATCACCCACCCTTCCTCTTCCTCAATCGAGTCCCGTGACCACTCCAGCAAGCCCGTGGAACCGTCTACCTCCTCTTCGGCCAGGAGCTCAATCGCTCAGCTCTGCGCTCTCCCCCTTGCTCCGAGCAACCACTTCTCCAACCACCACCACCAATGAACACCTAGCACTCCTACTATCCTTCCCAGGCTCTCTAATGCCCGAATGCTCGCCGAAGTCGTCGGACTCACCGACTGTTGAAGCCTGCTGCCGCCGGAAATGAAGGTGGCGATGTCGTCCGGTCATCTCCCGGTGAGCCATGGGTATGGGTAGCTCTGTCGTGGAGTGCATGTTCCATACCTGCCATTGCACAACCCCACCGTGGTCTCCTCGCCGCCGTCGATCGCCGGTGAGCTCCACCGTCCTTCTGCCGATGTCCCTCTCTTAAACCTTCCAAGCCGACCCCACCCGTCAGCCTCAGCGAGACCACCTGAAGCATTTTTCTAAGTGAAAGTTTATTCCTGTTTCACGCTTTTTACGTCACCCCCTGGAGGTGTTCCAGAAAATCATTTTAATTCATTTTAAATCCAGTTTGACCACAACTTTTACCAGGAATATCTCCCAAACCATAGGTCCAAATGAGCTATTCTTTTTGCATTATTTTCTTTTGAGCTTCTTTATTTTCTAGTAGAGTTTGGTATTTTCTCTTTTGTTTAGAATTCCAGAAGAATATGCCTTATGTGTTATTTAGAAATCCTTTCAAAAATGTTTTCTAGAGTGTTTGATGTGTGCATGTGAAGACCGTTAGTATTCCAACCCTCCTTTCGAGAAAGGCAAGCCACACCCTCCATTTTGCATGATTGCAATAGAATTTCATGGTTTATTTAATAAACTTGGTTTAAATTTTGCATTAGTTAAATATGATTTGTTCATGGCATTTCTTGGAGTAATCTTTGATCTTGCTACTGCCATGATGATGCCTGGATTTCTAGGACTTATGCTTTGTAGACTGAGAATGATATATATTGCTTTTGGATTACTAGGAACAATAGTTATGCTTTCATTATGATTATATTGGATATTATGCCTTGAAGTATTATTTAGATTTGATACTATCATATTGATATATGGTTAACAATATGGATTTTGCTATTGGGTCGGTAGGATCATTTGCCTTGGATTCAACATGATCATATTTAATCTTGTACCTATGGAGTTATGATATACGACTATATTATTCTTTGGATTATTGGATGGATATTGCTCTAACTTGGATTATAGGTTGATATATGATATTGGAGTAACAATTTTATCATAGATATATCCTGGGGACAAATTCCGTCATTTCGTTGGCCAGGTGCCACTGAATCGAGCTGACTAGTGTAGCCACACTTGCCTAGATGGGGAGGCCCTAATTCAGTCTATTGTCATCCCTCTTGTCAGTGCCTCCAACTAGGGAAGGTTATATCCATGCGCTATCCTGGCCCAGTAGGCAGCAGTAGCCTTGTCGTTCCTAAGAGAGATGATCTTAGCGGGAGAAAAATACTTGGAAATAAAAGCATCCTTACACGTATTCCATGAATCAATACTATTTTTAGGCAAGGATGAAAACCAAGTTTTAGCACGATATCATAATGAGAACAGAAATAATTTTAATTTGACAATATCATTATGCACATCTTTTTTTCTTTTTCATATCACACAATACAATGAAAGTATTTAGATGGTATGTGACATCTTCTTTCACTGGTGCAGAGACTTGCTATACAAATGGTTTTTTAACCCCTTTCCAGGACGGCGTTTGGAACTGTCACCAAGTGAGTGTGGGCGATAGGGGGGTCCTTCCCACACGACCCAGAAACCGTAAAGGATAGGCCCTCCTGGCACACATGCTGGGGCAAAATGAGTTCGTGTGCGATCTGGCGGGGCATCGAAACCCAATTGTTATCATTAGTATGTACATCCCACATGGGGAATTCCAAAAAACATTTCTGTCCGTATGTATATCACACACAGTTGTTTTGTGGAAATGTTTGTGCAAGGTGTCCTAACGCAAACATTTCTCTACCGGAAGTCGTGTGTGATTGTTAGTTGATCGAACACGCCTACTTTCTAGAAACCGTGCGGGTTGTTTGAGTTCATCGCCCATTGTTGTCTGAGTAATCGTCTGCAATAGAAAACTCAAATAAGCAGGGTAATTAGCCTATTATTGATAATCCATGTACTAATCAAATTGATATTTCTGATAAAAACACACCAGATATTTCATATCCATATAATAACAACTAGGAATTCATAATCGAATTACATCGGATAGCTTAGATACTCAGTTCCGCCATTCCACAACAGCACCAAGTTTCACATCCAACATCAAAAACCTCTAGAAAGTAGCATTATACACGGTAAATAGACAGATGAATCTCATCTAGGAAACTGCAGAAGCGGAAGGTAAATATTGAGCCTTTAGTGATGTTGAATGTCCTTGCAACTTTAGGCCGGTGGCTATGGATAATTTCCCGCCCAACCTTCGTCCTCTTCAGCAAGACATCAATATTGTACCGTGGGTGTTGAATGAATACCTTCCTCGCCTCTTGACCATGCAGGTGGTTTGAAAGGTAATCATTGGTGAACTTCTTTGAAAAGTACTGAAAACAAGGATATGCAAACAAGGTAAAAGAGTTAGTACCATCCTATAGTTTACTGATGGCGCAAGGGGTAAAAACAAGGTAAAAGAGTTAGTACCATCCTATACTTGACGGATGTCTTCTTCATTGTGCAAACTGATACGTCTCCAACGTATCTATAATATTTGATTGCTCCATGATATTATATTACCCGTTTTGGATGTTTATGGGCTTTACTTTATACTTTTATATCATTTTTGGGACTAACGTACTAACCGGAGGCCCAACCTGAATTGCTGTTTTTTTTTGCCTATTTCAGTGTTTCGAAGAAAAGGAATACCAAACGGAGTCCAAATGGAATGAAACCTACGGAGTCCAAACGCAATCCAGGATACTTGGAGTGGACGTCAAGAAGCAGCCGAGGCGGCCATGAGGGTGCCTGGCATGCCCTAGGGGTGTGGGCGCACCCCCACCCTTGTGGGCCCCTCGTGGCTCCAGCGACCTACTTCTTCCTCCTATATATATCTACATACCCCGAAAACATCTGACAGCACAACGAAAACCTATTTCCACCGCCGCAACCTTCTGTATCCGCGAGATCCCATCTTGGAGCCTTCGTTGGTGCTCCGCCGGAGGGGGAATCGACCATGGAGGGCTTCTACATCTACACCATAGCCTCTCCGATGAGTTGTGAGTACTTTACCACAGACCTTTAGGTCCATAGTTATTAGCTAGATGGCTTCTTCTCTCTCTTTGAATCTCAATACAATGTTCTCCTCGATCTTCCTGGAGATCTATTCGATGTAACTCTTTTTGTGGTGTGTTTGTCGAGATCCGATGAATTGTGGGTTTATGATCAAGTTTATCTATGAGAAATATTTGAATCGCCTCTGAATTCTTTTATGTATGATCAGTTATCTTTGCAAGTCTCTTCGAATTATCAGTTTGGTTTTTCCTACTAGATTGATCTTTCTTGCAATGGGAGAAGTGCTTAGCTTTGGGTTCAATCTTGCGGTGTCCTTTCCCAGAGACAGCAGGGGCAGCAAGGCACGTATTGTATTGTTACCATCGAGGATAAAAAGATGGGGTTTATATCATATCGTTTGAGTTTATACCTCTACATCATGTCATCTTACCTAATCCGTTACTCTAGATGCATGCTGGATAGTGGTCAATGTGTGGAGTAATAGTAGTAGATGCAAAATCATTTCGATCTACTTGTCGCGTACGTGATGCCTATATACATGATCATGCCTAGATATTCTCATAACTATGCACTTTTCTATCAATTGCTCGACAGTAATCTGTTCGCCCACCGTAATACTTATGCTATCTTGAGAGAACCAACTAGTGAAACCTATGGCCCCCGGGTCTATTTCTCTTCATATAAGTTTCCCATCAATCTTTATTTTGCATTTACTTTCCAGTCTATGTCATAAAAATACCAAAAAATATTTATCTTATCCTATTATCTCTATCAGATCTCACTTTCGCAAGTGGCCATGAAGGGATTGACAACCCCTTTATCGTGTTGGTTGCGAGGTTCTTGTTTGTTTGTGTAGGTACGAGGCACTAGTGAGGAGCCTCAAAAACTGAGGGAAATACTTACGCTACTTTGCTGCATCACCCTTTCCTCTTCAAGGGAAAACCAACGCAATGCTCAAGAGGTAGCAATAAGGATTTCTGGCACCGTTGCCACGGAGGCTTACACGTCACTACTAGGAAAAGGGCTATAGATAGGATTGATACTAATGGCGCACCTGGTAAGCAGTGCGCCACTACTATATAGTAATGGCGCACCGGTCGGAGGTGCGACATTAGTGTGGAAGACACTAATGGCGCACCAGGCACACGGTGCGCCACTAGTATTGATTTTTTTTCATTTTCCATACACTCTAATGGCGCATGGTGCCAAAGTGCGCCATTACTAGTTCTACCAAGTAATGGCGCACCTTCTAAGCAGTGCGCCATTAGTATATAATTTTTTTTACTTTTTTGCAAAACTGCTAATGGCGCACCGTGTATATTTTCATGGACACTTTTTGATCTCGATCTCGATCCCACCCGCACCCTCCCCCGCTAGCTCCACCGCCGCCGACGACCCACCGCAACCCTCCCCCGCTCCACCGCCGCCGACGA
>NC_041385.1:639361150-639364849 GCF_002162155.2 Triticum dicoccoides | reverse complement strand
CACCGCCGCCAACGGGCACCCCCCGCACCCAACCCCGCTACACCGCCGCCGCCGATGATATTTCCAAGTAACAAATTTGAACATATTTTTTAAAAAATTATTACTGTTTTTATGATAAAATATTACTGTTATGATTTAAACAAGTTTGAACATATTTAAACACAAATAAATATAAAAAATAGCATTTAAAATGCATAAAAATATATTAGGGAGCCTGGGAATCAAACCCAGGACCTCCTGGTGTGTGTGCTGCGTGCTGACCAGTCGGGCTAGTGGGTGGGTTCTGTTGTAGATAGGGTTAGGTTGTAGATAGGGCTAGTGGGCTAGATTAAAACAAAATTCTAATGGCACACCTGGTGCTGGTGCGCCATTAGAATAGTCGTACTTATGGCGCACGAGATGGTGGTGCGCCATTAGAATAGTCGTACACTAATTAAATCCCCAATCTCTCTAATCTCTCCCCTGCCTCATCGATCTCACCCGCTACCCCCCGTGTTCGCCGTCCCCCTCGCCGCCCCCCTCGCCTCCTTCGCCATCCCCGAGCCGAGCCCCGAAGCTGCGCCCCCGCCCGCCTCCTCCTCTCTTCTCCCGCGACCTCCCCCCTACCCCCTCTCAACCGCCCCGTCCCCTCAGCGCCGCCCGCCGTCTCCCCGAACCCTAGCTCCGCCGACGTCGGGGACGACCACCTCGTCGGTCTAACCAGGCCGCAGGCCCTCAAGCCCCACGCCATCCTCGGCCTCGCCCTCTCCACCAGCGGCACCCCTTCCTCCGCCCCTGCAGCGCAGCAGCAGCAGTAAACAGCCTGCAGGTAAGATGATGATGGTTTTCCATGAGGTTATCGAGGAGCTGCCGACCTGTGTTCATTCTGGTGGGGAGAATGCAGTAGATGATCTTTTTTCGGCCTGCATTGCGCTCCGCTGCTATGAACTTTTGAAAGGAACGCGCGACGGAAGCCACTGCAAGCTATTGTGTGTTTCTCTGAATGTTGCGTTTCTTCAGTTCTTTATCCATTCTTCATTCCTGCTGAATGTCATGCTAATTTAGTTTGTTTTTGTTTTGCACATCGGTAGGCAAAGCCTAGTGTTTGTTTCAGACATTTACCGAAACTAAACCAAGGAAATTTGGATTTCGTAGTTACAGTTGCAGGAAAAGGTCATATTATGAGTGAAATATATTTAAAATGTCTATTTAGTTCTATTTTCAGATATAACCTTGTAAGTAGAAACATGTATAACTCAAGTAAACCATACATCTAGTTAATATTGCACAGGCAGCAATGTTAAGTCTTACTATGAACCTAGCAATAAAAATGATGAAGCTCCTGTCAATTTTTGACATATCTTAAGTTCTTAACAAGACATGTTTGTCGTCTTTTAGCTAGTGTGATGAGATTTTGGTACCTGTACATTCCTTGTACCAACTTAGGCAAATAATAATTTATTTGTTTTTGTGACAGTTGGTTGAGCACATCTTCTAGCCTCTTGTGAATACATCTGGGACAACGCTTCACATCAGTCAGGTATATACTGCTTCAGTTTTGAGGGAAATCCTCTGCCATAGCCCCTGCCCCAGATGAAGTGAGCTATATATGTGTATGATGATCCTTCTTTCCTAAAAGTGAGATTGCCATATGTAGTTCAGAACTGACCTACCTAAAGTTGTTTTCCTACTGAATGATGATATTATTATGATGATATTTTCCTACTGATTATAATTTGTACATGTGTACTAGCACTGTGTCATATTCTTCCATTACAAGTAGTACAAGGCTAGTATTAGTAGTGCTACTCTCTTACTTCCAGTGACAGTCTATCGAGGTCATTAACTCCAACTCAAGTGGGCATAATTCTCTACAGTAGTATAGCACTTGTAGTAGTATGGCACTTGCAGTAGTGCGGGACAACAGTAGTTTAGTGCAAGTTTCAGTTAATTAGCTGGATTAAAAAAGATGCTTGGTGATCTGCAGGAGTAGGACAAGCAAATCTTCTTGAATATTTGTTTATTCAAAGTAAATGAACATTTTATTGCTAGTGTACTGATAGTGTAATCTAGCTATTGTACTGATATTTCTGTTTCTTTGAACATTTTACTATCAATAAAAATGATGTACTGCTGCTTTCAGTTAATTCAAATTAGCTAAAACCTTTTACTCTCAAATAGTGCTAATGTTTACTCTATGAAATAAACTACTCCATGTCAAATAAACCTTGCTAGGTGAATCTTGTTTGCATTAGGGGTAGTTGCTGGAAATTTACTGAATTTTGTTATGTGCTTTGTGGTGCTAGTTTGCTGGGTTTTGTCTCCGACCATTGTGTCGTGATGAATTTGCAGGTACCCCGAGAGGCCCTTGAGTTTGCCGGAATGTCGATTAACTTCCGTTCCGGCAAATTTGGGTACTCCATATGTCCTATTTTCAGCAAAGGTAATGCTGAAATTTTCTGTGAATTTTAGCATTACTTTGCTAAAAATAGGACATATGGGGTACTTGCGACTAATGTCTGTTATCATGCATGGGTACTAATTGGTCTCTTCTGCTGCTTATCAGAGATTGCAGGAAGCAGCCACCGCCGATCTGCGACACCGCAGTACGAGTTGGATGCTTTCGAGTTCTTCACTATCATACTTGAGGCTTCAATATCATCCATGACGCAGGTATATAAAACGAGAGATCTCTCCTTCACCCATCTCATTATGATATCTGTTGTTTGCTACATCACTCATTGTCCCAAACTGCAGAGGCTGCCTGACAGTTTTATGAACATGCTGATGGGTGAAGATCCGCCAAATAATGTGAAGCTGCGACAGGCCGGCAGCGGGTCTCGCAGGTAGTGGGATGTGCAGTTGGTGATCAAGAAGGGCCACATGTACTTGTCTCGTGGGTGGGAGAAGTTATACCGTGCCTACGACCTGCCGCTGGCGTACTTCCTTCTCTTCAGGTACGACGACGACGCCAACATGCTCATCGTGAAGGTGTTCAACAAGACTATGTGTCGCATGCGCTATGCTGCCGATGATGATGCCGGTACGTTCTGCCTCTTCTTATTCCTCTACATTTGGCTTTGCCTCACATCGATTGTTAACGATCATTGTTGCATTTTGGACAGGTAATGGGAGCAGCAGCAGCAACACTGGCTACAGCCAAAGCAGCAGTGACTATGGCTGTAGCAAAAGCAGCAATGATTCTGGCTGTAGCGAAAGCAGCAGCGATTCTGGCTGTAGCGAAAGCAGCAGCGATTCAGGCAGCAGCATAGACAACAAGAAGGATGATCCGGACTGGAGTGCGGGAGAAGAGGAACAGAGTGAGGATGAGGAGCTGCAGGATGACGATGGGCATTAGGCTGAGGATGACCTAGCGCTGGTGGTGGCTGACCAAGGGCAAGAGATGGTGGTGGCTGACCATGGGCAAGAGATGGAGGTGGCCGAGGATGACCTAGCGATGGTCATGCCTGAAGGTGGCCTCGCGATGGTGGTGGTGCCTGAAATGACCATGCACCGGTGGTGGCGCTAGCAATCCCACAGCTGGGCGACATGACCACGCCAATTGTGGTAGAAGACTACATTCCACTGCCTCCACTGCCTCCACCGCCTCGCCGCTCTAGGCGCATCAGGGAGAGGAATGAGAAGAAGGAGAAGAACAATGCATGAGAACTGAACTTTGTCAGGTATGTCAGATCTCCTATAGGTTAGCTATCCAAAATG
>NC_041385.1:639335631-639360771 GCF_002162155.2 Triticum dicoccoides | reverse complement strand
TATGTTATCTCTAATATGCTTAGTTTCCTATAGGTTAGCTTCATTTTGCCTAAGTTGGCTCTAATATACTAACTAAGAGCTTATATGCTTAGTTTCCTATAGGTTAGCTCCAAAATAACTTATGTTAGCACAAAATGATCAAGTTTACACAATAAGCTTATAGTCCTTTTCTTATTCTTCTTCTTTTCCAAAATAACATAGGTTAGCTTCATTTTACCTAAGTTGGCTCTAATATACTAACTTAGAGCTTATATGCTTAGTTTCCTATATGTTAGCTCCAAAATAACTTATGTTAGCACAAAATGATCAAGTTTACATAATAAGCTTATAGTCTTCTTCTTATTCTTCTTCTTTTCCAAAACTCTTCTTATTCTTCTTCTAGTGTTCTTCTTCTTCTAGTATTCTTCTAGTCTTCTTCTTTTTCTTCTTCTAACTTCTTGTTTATCATTTTGCAGATTTGATTTAATTGATGGAAGCTTGCATGGATGGAGTGCTTCTTTTCCATTTGTGTTTTTATTTTGTATCAATGTGAAACTTTTGTGAATTGATGGATAACGGTGTTGGATGAACAATGTGAAACTTTTGTAATATGTAACGACGGAACTATGTGTTGGCTATGTATGTATATATGATGAAACTTGTGTGTTGGATATGATTGTTACATGGATGCTTGTTATATATATATGTGTTGAATATCTCATATGTGAAATAGTGACCTGAGATTAAGAAAAAACAAAAAAAAAATTAAAAAATTGTTACTAATGGCACACTACCATGTGGTGCGCTATGAGTATAGCAGATAATAGTGGCGCACTGTGGGCAATACTAATGGCGCACTACGTGGTGCGCCATTAGAATACCAGATTCTAATGGCGCACCAGTGGTGCACCATTAGTAAAAAATTCTAGTGGCGTGATACTAATGGCGCACTGGTAAACCAGTGCGCCATTAGTAGGCCTGTTCCTAGTAGTGCACCAAGTCAAGTCAAGATTCGACCTCCCACCAACGTGCGATTTCTGGCGCCGTTGCCGGGGAGGTCTTCGGTCAAGTCAAGACATACCAAGTCCCCATCACAAACTCATCTCCCTCGCATTACATTATTTGCAATTTGCCTCTCGTTTTCCTCTCCCCCACTCCACACTTCCCATTTTATTCGCCCTCTCTTTTCTGTTCGCCTCCTCTTTTTCGCTTGCCTCTAGTGTGCTTGTGTGTTGGATTGCTTGTCACGATGGCTCAAGATAATACTAAATTGTGTGACTTTTCCAATACCAACAATAATGATTTCCTTAGCACTCCGATTGCTCCTCGTAATGATGCTGAATCTTGTGAAATCAATGCGGCTTTCTTGAATCTTGTTATGAAAGATCAATTCTCCGGCCTTCCTAGTGAAGATGCTGCTACTCATTGAAACAACTTTGTTGATTTGTCTGATATGCAAAAGAACAAAGATACGGATAATGATATTGTTAAATTGAAGTTGTTTTCATTTTCACTTAGAGATCATGCTAAAACTTGGTTTTCGTCTTTGCCTAAAAATAGTATTGATTCATGGAATAAGTGCAAAGATGCTTTTATCTCTAAGTATTTTCCTCCCGCTAAGATCATCTCCCTTAGGAACGATATTATGAATATTAAGCAACTTGATCATGAACATGTTGCACAATCTTGGGAGAGGATGAAATTAATGATTCACAATTGGCCTACTCATGGATTAAATTTATGGATGATCATACAAATTTTTTATGCCAGATTGAATTTTGCTTCTAGAAATCTTTTAGATTCGGCCGTGGGAGGCACTTTTATGGAAATCACCTTAGGAGAAGCTACTAAACTCCTATATAATGTTATGGTTAATTATTCTCAATGGCACACCGAAAGATCTACTAGTAAAAAAGTTCATGCAATAGAAGAAATTAATGTTTTGAGTGGAAAGATGGATGAACTTATGAAATTGTTTTCTATTAAGAGTGCTCCTATTGATCCCAATGATATGCCTTTTTCTACTTTGATTGAGAATAATAATGAATCTATGGATGTGAATTTTGTTGGCAGGAATAATTTTGGTAACAGTGCATATAGAGGAAACTTTAATCCTAGGCCATTCCCTAGTAATTCTTTTAATAATTATGGTAATTCCTGCAACAACTATTATGGAAAATTTAATAAGATGCCTCTGATTTCGGGAATAGTGTTAAAGAATTTATGATCTCTCAAAAGAATTTCAATGCTTTGCTTGAAGAAAAATTGCTTAAATTTTATGAATTGGCAAGGAACATTGATAGACTTTCTCTTGATGTTGATTCTTTGAAACTTAGATCTATTCCAGCTAAGCATGATATCAATGAGTCTCTCAAAGCCATGAGAATTTCAATTGATGAGTGCAAAGAAAGAACCGCTAGGATGCATGCTAAGAAAGATTGCTTTGTAAACGCGTGTTCATCTAGTTTCCATGATAATAATGATGAAGATCTAAAAGTTATTGATGTGTCCCCTATAAATCTTTGTTTTGCAATATTAATCTTGATAATGTTGGGACTGGAGATGAGTCAACTTTAGTTAAAAGGCGTCCCAATGATTCGGAGTTTCTAGATCTTGATGCTAAATTTGGTAAAAGTGGGATTGGAGAGGTCAAAACTTTACATAGCAATGAACCCAATATTTTGGATTTCAAGGAATTTAATTATGATAATTGTTCTTTAATAGATTGTATTTCCTTGTTGCAATCCGTGTTGAATTCTTTTCATGCTTATAGTCAAAATAAAGCTTTTACCAAACATATTATTGATGCTTTGATGCAATCTTATGAAGAAAAACTTGAATTGGAAGTTTCTATCCCTAGAAAACTTTATGATGAGTGTGAACCTACTATTAAAATTAAAATTAAATATCATGAATGCTATGCTTTGTGTGATTTGGGTACTAGTGTTTCCACGATTCCAAAAACTTTATGTGATGTGCTAGGTTTCCGTGATTTTGATGATTGCTCTTTAAACTTGCACCTTGCGGATTCCACCATTAAGAAACCTTTGGGAAGGATTAATGATGTTCTTATTGTGGAAAATAGGAATTATGTTCCTGTAGATTTCATCGTTCTTGATAAAGATTGCAATCCTTCATGTCATATTATTCTTGGTAGAGCTTTCCTTAGAACGATTGGTGGAATTATTGATATGAAGGAAGGGAATATTAGATTCCAATTTCCATTAAGGAAAGGCATGGAACACTTTCCTAGAAAGAAAATCAAATTACCTTATGAATCTATTATGAGATCCACTTATGAATTGAATACCAAAGATGGCAATACTTAGATCTACTCTCGCTTTTATGCCTAGCTAGGGGCGTTAAACGATAGCGCTTGTTGGGAGGCAACCCAATTTTATTTTTGTTCCTTGCTTTGTGGTTCTGTTTACTAATAAATAAATCATCTAACTCCTATTTAGATGTGATTTAATGTTTTAATTAGTGTTTCTGCCAAGTAGAACCTATAGGATAACCTACAACGATAGTTAATTTGATTCCGCTGAAAAACAGAAACTTTTGCGTGACCGAGAATAATTTTAATAAATCACAGAAACGTGATTTTTAGTTGACTATTTTTGCAGTAGATCAATAGAAAAATTTCCGAGGACTTCGTATTTTGGTAGGATTTTTAGAGTTCCAAAAGTTACAGATTGCTACAGAATGTTCTGTTTTTGGCAGATTCTGTTTTTGTGTGTTGTTTGCTTATTTTGATGAATCTATGGCTAGTATCAGGGGTATGAACCATACAGAAGTTGGAATAAAGTAGGTTTAACACCAATATAAATAAAGAATGTGTTCATTGCAGTACCTTAAGTGGTGGTTTTTATTTCTTGCACTAACGGAGCTTATGAGATTTCTTGTTGAGTTTTGTGTTGTGACGTTTTCAAGTTTTGGGTAGAGATTTGATGGACTATGGAATAAGGAGTGGCAAGAGCCTAAGCTTGGGGATGCCCATGGCACCCCAATATAATTCAAGGACAACCAAGAGACTAAGCTTGGGGATGCCCCTGAAGGCATCCCCTCTTTCGTCTTCGTCTATCAGTAACTACTTGGAGCTATATTTTTATTCGCCACATGATAAGTGTTTTGCTTGGCGCGTCTTGTATGATAAGAGTGTTTGCTTTTTAGATTACCAGAATCATCTTTGCTGGACACACCTTTTGGGAGAGACACAACATGATTCAGAATTTATTAGAATACTCTGTGCTTCACTTATATCTTTTAAGCTAGATAATTTGGCTCTAGTGCTTCACTTATATCTTTTTATGGCACGACAGTGGTTTTATTTTGTAGAAATTGTTGATCTCTCATGCTTCACTTATTTTGAGAATCATTTAGAACAACATGATATTTGCTATGGTTATAAAATTTGACCTAATATGATGGGCATCCAAGTTGGGTATAATAAAAACAATCATAGAAAGTGAATTGGATGCTATGATCAATTTGATGCTAGATAATTGTTTTGAGATATGAGGATGGTGATATTAGAGTCATGCTAGTTGAGTAGTTGTGAATTTGAGGAGTACTTGCGTTGAAGTTTGGGATTCCCGTAGTGTGAACCGCTTTGTGATGAAGTTGGAGAATGATTTATTTATTGATTGTCTTCCTTATGAGTGGTGGTCGGGGGCGAGCGATGGTCTTTTCCTACCAATATATCCCCCTAGGAGCATGCGCTTAGTATGTTGTTTCAATAACTTGTAGATTTTTGCAATAAGTATATGAGTTCTTTATGACTAATGTTGAGTCCATGGATTATACGCACTCTCACCCTTCCACCATTGCTATCCTCTCTTGTGCCGCGCAACTTTTGCCGGTACCATACACCCACCATATACCTTCCTCAAAATAGCCACCATACCTACCTATTATGGCATTTGGATAGCCATTCCGAGATATATTGCCATGCATCTGTCCACCGTTCCGTTTATTATGACACGCTCCATCATTGTCATATTGCTTTTGCATGATCATGTAGTGACATCGTATTTGTGTCAAAGCCACCTTGATAATTCTTTCATACATGTCACTCTTGATTCATTGCATATCTCGGTACACCTCCGGAGGCATCCATATAGAGTCATATTTTGTTCTAAGTGTTGAGTTGTAATTCTTGAGTTGTAAGTAAATAAAAGTGTGATGATCTTCATTATTAGAGGATCGTCCAAAGTGAAGAAAGAATGATGGATACTATGATTCCCCCACAAGTCGGGATGAGACTCCGGACTTTCCACAAAAAAAAGGCCAAAGAAGCCCAAATAAAAAAAGAGGCCAAAGAAGCCCACCAAATAAAAATAAAAAAATCAGAGAAAAAGAGAGAAGGGACAATGTTACTATCCTTTTACCACACTTGTGCTTCAAAGTAGCACCATGATCTTCATGATAGAGAGTCTCCTATGTTGTCACTTTCATATACTAGTGGGAATTTTTCATTATAGACATGGCTTGTATATTCCAATGATGGGCTTCCTCAAAATGCCCTAGGTCTTCGTGAGCAAGAAAGTTGGATGCACACCCACTTAGTTTATTTTGTCGAGGTTTCATACACTTATTGCTCCAGTGCATCCGTTGCATGGCAATCCCTACTCACTCACATTGATATCTGTTAATGGTCATCTCCATAGCCTGTTGATATGCCTAGTTGATGTGAGACTATCTTCTCCTTTTTTTTCTACAACCACCATTCTATTCCACATATAGTGTTATGTCCATGGATCACGCTCATGTATTGCGTGAAAGTTGAAAAAGTTTGAGAATACTAAAAGTATGAAACAATTGCTTGGCTTGTCATCGGGGTTGTGCATGATTAAACACTTTGTGTGATGAAGATAGAGCACAGCCAGACTATATGATTTTGTAGGGATAGCTTTCTTTAGCCATGTTATTTTGAGAAGACATGATTGCTTTGTTAGTACGCTTGAAGTATTACTATTTTTATGTCAATATGAACTTTTGTCTTGAATCATTTGGATCTGAACATTCATGCGACAATAAAGAAAATTACATTGAGAAATATGCTAGGTAGCATTCCACATCAAAAATTCTGTTTTTATCATTTACCTACTAGAGGACACGCAGGAATTAAGCTTGGGGATGCTTGATACGACTCCAACGTATCTATAATTTTTGATTGTTCCATACTATTATATTACCCGTTTTGGATGTTTATGGGCTTTACTTTATACTTTTATATTATTTTTGGGACTAACCTACTAACCGGAGGCCCAGCCCGAATTGCTATTTTTTTTGCCTATTTCAGTGTTTCGAAGAAAAGGAATATCAAACAGAGTCCAAACGGAATGAAACTTTCGGAAGCGATCTTTTTGGAACAAACACAATCCAGGAGACTTGGAGTGGACGTCAAGAAGTAGCCGAGGCAGCCACGAGGGTGCCTGGCGCACCCTAGGGGGGTGGGCGCGAGGGACCTTCGTGGCTCCACCGACCTACTTCTTCCTCCTATATATATCTATGTACCCCGAAAACATCTGAGAGCACCATGAAAACCTATTTCCACCGCCGCAACCTTCTGTATCCGTGGGATCCCATCTTGCAGCCTTCGCCGGTGCTCCGCCGGAGGGGCAATCGACCATGGAGGGCCTCTACATCAACACCATAGCCTCTCCGATGAGTTGTGAGTAGTTTACCACAGACCTTCAGGTCCATAGTTATTAGCTAGATGGCTTCTTCTCTCTCTTTGAATCTTAATACAATGTTCTCCTCGATCTTTTTGGAGATCTATTCGATTTAACTCTTTTTGCGGTGTGTTTGTCGAGATCCGATGAACTATGGGTTTATGATCAAGTTTATCTATGAGAAATATTTGAATCTCCTCTGAATTCTTTTATGTACGATTGGTTATCTTTGCAAGTCTCTTCGAATTATCAGTTTGGTTTGGCCTACTAGATTGATCTTTCTTGCAATGGGAGAAGTGCTTAGCTTTGGGTTCAATCTTGCGGTGTCCTTTCCCAGTGACAACAGGGGCAGCAAGGCACGTATTGTATTGTTTCCATCGAGGATAAAAATATGGGGTTTATATCATATTAACTACCAAAAAAAGACACATCTGTGACATTTTGGGCCGAACGAATTTTTTTGTCATACATATGACACTTCTATGACGATAATTGTGACAAAACCTGGTATCATCATAGATGTTCTAGGCTCCTACTCCTATGAAAAAAATCATGATAGAAAATGGCCTTTTCGTCCTGGGCGGGCCGGAGACGGAGCTGCATGACATTCTTTGGGCCGTCCATGACGGAAAAAACCGTGGTAGAAGCGATGGCGAGGAAAATTTCGGGGAGTTCTCGGTTATGGTGGAAGGTCGGGGGCCGAGCGATGCGCGTTTCTCTTGTACATGTACGCGCGCGTGTGCGAGACATTGGCTCTAATTGAACCCGAGCGAGGCGTTGGGCTCTAACTGAACCCGAGCGATTGCACTGCAGGCTGCGCGTTGCTGAACCCGAGCGATCCATCGATGGCTATTAATTGAACCCGATTGAGCGATTCCTTCGCTACTGCTGCTAACTAAAGCCGATCGATTGGATGAACAGTGAGTGTTGCGGGGGAGTTTGTATGAACAGTGAGCGGTGGCGTTGCCTCTGGATGAATAGGACCCTATGGTGCGGAGGGCTGGATGAATAGTAGATGGTGGAGCGGTGCCCGTGGAGGGGTGGTTGAATAGCCGGTGGAGTAGCGCGCGGTGGAGGCTGGATGAACAGGAGCCCATGGAGGCTGGAGGAGGTCGACTGTAGCCCATGGAGGATGGAGGAAGTCGACGGTGGAGATGAACAGTATCCCGTGGAGTCCCGTTTTGCGGTACGCCACACCCCTCCCGATGAACAGGACCCCGTTTCGACCGTAGTGCTCCAATACAAGTCCGTTTCGTCCGTTTTGCGGTACGCCACACCCCTGCCGATCAACAGGAGCCCCGTTTCGACCGTAGGAGGTCCGTTTTTTCCATTTTGCGGTATGCCATACCCCTCCCAATCAACAGGACCCCTGTTTCGACCGTAGGAGGTCCGTTTCCTCCGTTTTGTGGTATGCCAAACCCCTCCCAATGAACAGGATCCCGTTTCGAACATGGCCGATTGAACACAATGCCGTTTCCTCCGTTCTGCAGTACGCCAGGCCAAGTTTCCATCGCCTGTTCCGTCCAAGCCCTCCCGATGAACACGACCACGCATTCCGTTCTGACCCAGCCGGTTGGCTCCCCATGAACACGACGACGATGTTGTTTCTCCGTTCCGACCCAGCCATGTACACGAGCCCTGGCCGTACGTATGCGCGAGTAGGCGTTCGAGACCCTGCCTGTATGTACACATACGTGGCCATATTTTCTTTCTTACACCCTGGCCGTTGTACGTACGTGTACATGCTACGTGCACGCCTCTACTACGACATGTGCGCGCCTCTACATCGACCAGTATGTATGTACACGTTCGCGACCAGAATGACAACGCTACGTATGCTTCGACCAGGTGGGTCCCGACTGTCAGGCACTTCCTTGCATGCGAAGATGTAGCTGGTGGGTCCCAGCAGTCTGGGGGGCGAATTGTTTGTTTTGCCCGGACGCACTTCCTTGCGTGCGAAGATGTAGCTGGTGGGTCCCAGCAGACAGGGGGAAATGTTTTTTTCGTGAAATACAGTGGCTCGTCCGGTGGGTCCCAACTGTCAGGTGGAGGAATCATTATTTTCTGCGTAATAAGGAGGCACCTCCTTGCTGCGGCCGTGGACCCAGCTGTCAGCTTCTCCACATACAGTCCACGTCCGATGGAAGTCGTTCCTTGACCACGTTGACCAGGCCGCGCCGAGAGCACCACGGCGGTGGACAACGGCAAGTCCTAGGAAGGGGACGACGCGGAGCCGGGGAAGACGCGGCAGTAGAAGCCCGCGCGGAGAGGAGTACGAGGGTTCACTGGTTCGGCTGCGGTGTGAGGCTGCCATCGCCGTAGGGCCTGGCCAGCTGTGGAATAGTAGGGGGCGGTGAGGCCTCCGCGGCAGCACAGCCGGCCACGGGAGGCAGGAGCATGCGGCACGACCGGCGCTGCTTTGGGCGGCTGCAGCAAGAAGACCAGAGGTTGAAGAAGCACTACGGTCGTTGGATAGACAACGTACGGTCACTGGAGCTTGAATCGTTCATATTGACTAAGTTGACAAAGCCGTCCGTCCCCGTCAACTTAGTTGGCCCACAAGTAATCCTCCCACTATGGTGGGTCCCAGCTAGCAGGGGGGTATTCATTTTTTTGTGCATAATAAGGAGGCACTTCCTTGCGTGCGAAGATATAGCTGGTGGGTCCAACATGTCAGCGGGGTAATGGTTTTTTTCGCGAAATACAGAGGCCCTTCCGGTGGGTCCCAGCTGTCAGGTGGAGGAATCATTATTTTGCGTGTAATAAGGAGGTATTTACTTGTGTGCGACCGTGGATCCAACTGTCAGCCTCTCCACGTACAGTCCACGACCGATGGATGTCGTTCGTTGACCACGTTGACCAGGTCGCGCCGAGAACACGATGGCGCTGGATGACGGCGAGGCCTAGGAAGGGAACGACATGGAGCCGGGGAAAACTTGGCAATGGTTGCCCACGCGGTAGGGATTACGAGGGTTTACTGGTCCGGCTGCCGTTGCCGGAAAATAACAGGAGGTGTGGGTGAGTAGAGGAATGGCCTAGCCATCAATGAAGTAGGGTGGGGCGCTGCGGCCTGTGCGGCGGCATAGCCGGCCACGGGAGGCGGGAGCAGGCAGTCCCACCGGAGCTGGTTTGGGCGGCTGGAGCAAGAAGATCAGATATTGAAGAAACATCACGGCCGTTGGATTAACATCCAACGGTCACTGCTGCTAGAATCGTTTGTGGACTAAGTTGACAAAGCCAAAGTACATGCCAACCTATTAGACCCACAAGTGAGCCTCAAATCTGTCCGAAACAGCATACAGCCCAAAATTTCTAGCCAGATTCAAATTAACTTTAAATCTAAATATGCCTTAATTTAAATTCAATGGAATTTTACCCGGACAAAAACAATGAAATTTAAAATATCAAAATCCGAAAGAAAATAGTATTTTGGAACTAATTGCCTGTTTGCTGTATTTTTCATTTTACAGCCCATTTATTATTACTTATAGCCCATTTCTTATTACCTATAGCCCATTTTTTGGGCCAGCATGGCGTAGAAAAGCAAGTAGGCCTATGTTGGTTATTCTGCAAAAAAAAAGCTGGCTAGCCATTTATCAGAAAGGAAAAAAACAAACTGGGCTGGTCATGTGCTAAACATATGAAATAAATGCCTGGGCTAGACGGGCCATGGGTCCCGCACAACCTAGTTGATAACCTTCTCCGTCCCAAAAAAACAAAATTACTGCACGCGCTACTGGGTCCCTACTGTCATCCTCACCATGTACAGTCATCTCCTTATTCCTCTCGGTTGTTGACCATGTTGACAACACCGGAGGGCGGCGCCGCGGCGAGCGAACCAACGCGGAGGACAATGGTGAGGCCTCGGACGGGAATGAACAGGAGCCGGGGAAGATCACAGCCAGTCGTGGGAGGCGGGAGCAGGCGGTCCTGCTAGCGCTGGTTTGGCTTTGGTGGCTCGAGGAAGAAGAGACTGAAGAAACGCGACAGACATTGAATGTCAATCCAACGGTCAAGGTTGGTACAATCGTTTGTTGACTAAGCGGACACCAAGTAGCCTACTTTTTTATATATAGGAAGAAAACTGCGAGGAAAACGCGTTCGTCTTCCGTCCTCCTCACAGGGAACGTTCGCCACATAAGTGACTAGCACCCTTGGTTTTCAACTGAGAGGTCTTGGGTTCGAGTCCCAGGAACTCTCAATTTTGTCCTCCTTCCTTCCTCGCAAAAAAGGGGAAAGAAAATCAAAGACTTGGGAAGGCGTACAGAACAAGCTAGTGTACCAGTAAAGAGACGTTGCCGAGTTTTAGAAAAAGAGAGACATGCTCCTGTAGCTGGTTCGAATCCAAACCTAGACTATGACTATATATGGTGCTATGCTACTCTACAAGTAATGAAACTGACATATCCAACGTTCGCTTCTCCTCTTCTCTACTTACTCTACCTAGCATCAGAAGCTCTGGCTGCAGCAAAAATGTCCGCTGGCTGCTCGTCGACCTGCTCTTCAGCAGGCAACAACGAGATATGCACCAAGTCACCACCCGTACCATCACCTGTGGGTCTCATCACACCCCCGCCGGCACGCGCACCGTAGCCGATTGCTCATCGCAGCCCTCTGACGTTGGCGTGGTGCCACTGCTGCAAATCACGCAGAGTCATCTGTCGCGTCTCAACCACAATCCTCAAGCCTGGCCGAGTCTTCTACAAATGCCCGAATCATGGGGTAATAATATGTTTAAGTGTTGTTCTGCTGCTTTCAGTTGCTGATTTTTTAATAGTTTGGTTGATGATCTTCCAATTTGATTCGTGCAGAAGAGGGAAGATTCGTGTGATTTGTATTTCTGGGAAGTTGTTGAGGTGGTTGAATGCAACTACGCTAATTATTTGGTCAGCCGAGGAATCCCAATACGAGCAGGTTGGGGTGTTGGACAAGTAACTGAAGGAACGGCAGAAGAGGAAGATGCAGAGTAGAAGGTTAAATATGCAGTTCCTCTGATCATGGTCAAGCAACAGCTGCTGAACGGCCTTGACAACAATCAGGAGATGAAAGAGCTTGTGAAGATAATGGGCAAAATCGATGTGCTCTGTAGGATGAGTGTCTCTTTATTTGCAGTGTATGTAGCACTAGTGATGTATTCAGTGGCTATGACATGAGCACTTTGCTGAAACTAGTAATGAATGAAACTTGTGTAGTAGGCTGGGTGTAGTGTTGTGAACATCTAATGATTTCTATTAACATAAATCAGGGGGTATCCCCTTTTGCTCATAAATAAATAAATAGCAGAGGCCCTGTCGGGTCAGCTTTGTTCTCATTTGAAGACGTCGAGCAAATTGCAGTCCAACAGCAAACTATGTCATCAAATTCAAGTTTCACAGCCAAATATAAGTACAACTAAACAACAATGTCATCATGTTTTAGTTGTCATACAATCACCAAACACAATTCAGCATACATAACATGTGATGTTCTCACAGCAAAATTCTAAAGAACATGTTCATCAGGTTTCAGTTGTCATAGCAAACACAATTTCACATGGTAGATAAAAAACGTCTTCTGACAGGCAAATACGACAAAATCAATGTAATCATCATCCGCAGCAGCAGCATCAACATCTTCGCCATGTGTATCAGTCTGAATCGTAATTCCCCATGGTGTCATCTTCTTCTTCATCCTCAATGTCCTCGAACGTTGGCTTCTTCTTGATCAACTCAAGTATGTCCATAGCACGACAGGTAATCTTTTTGCCGGCGTCATTGACGTGATGGTTTGTCGGTGTTCTGGGAACGGGGGGTACCCAGACTTGCCTGCCTGCGGCCGGCAGCGTGGCTCAAGGAGTGGCCCAGTACGGCCCATCTTTGTCAACACAAGCTCAACACCCTTGCGAGGGGCCGAGCCTCACGGGGCGGACGAGAGGAAGCTTCCTCAGGCGCAGCCTCGTCAGGCTGGCTCGCGAGGAGGCGGAGAGATCAAGGCGGGGTACCTCACGAGGTGCCCATGACGCAAGCCATGACGACCGAAGTCAGCGGTCGCCAGGAGGGCGCCGGCCTGCGCAGTGTCCTTGTTTCCTCTTTGGTGCAAAGGGGGGCAAGCGCAGGCCAAGGTATCAAGCAAAGGCTACCATTTCGGTGCAACAAGACCAAGACCAGCAGAACGGCAGGATGGAGATCATCGTGGAGCCCAGGAAGGCGTCATCCTCAGAGTCTTTCGCAGGCGATGACCAACTTTGGTCAGGATAAGTGTACTAGATGTTCCCCTTCAAAATGGCCAATTGTTGGCGCCCTTCCTGCTCAATATTTGGGAAGAGGACCAGGGCCCCGCTCTATAAATAGGACAATCCATTCTCAAGGCAAGGGGGAAGGATCGACCGATCGAACCTTAGCCAGAACCACCAATACAAGAACTCCTCCCCTCGCGAGGTTGTTCTTCCTTTGTATTGTTCATCATCATCCCCTGAGGCAATCCACACACCACACACTAGAGTAGGGTATTACACCACAATGGTGGCCTGAACCAATATAAACCTTGCGTCCCTTGTGTTGTTCTTCGTGTACCCTAGATCCTTTGCGAGGCGACAAGACGTGAGTTGGTAGAGGAGTGATCTCCGTGCGCACCCCAAAGTTTGAACCTGAAGAGTCTGCCGGAACCCGAAATCTGACATTTGGCATGCCAGATAGGGGGTGCGCCGAAGCTCTCCCTTCCGTCGGCCCGTTCTCCGTCGACATCGCGTTTCGCCCACATGGTGGACAACGCGCCGCATGCTCCGACAACCGATGCTAGTGCTGGGGCCAGGGGGCTCCGAGCCTTGGCCCCGGCCTTGCGGCAGGTGAAGTGGCCACGCACGTTCAAGCCAGAGATGCCACCGCGCTACAACGGCGCGACGGACCCGCTGGTTTTCCTGCTGGTGTACGAGGAAGTCGTCATCAAGGCGGGGGGAAACGACAGGGTGATGGCCAACTGGTTTCCCATGGCCCTCACCGGCATTGCTCGAATGTGGCTGCTCCACCTACCGGCGGCTTCTCTAACCTCCTGGGGGGGACTGCACGGCCTCTTCCTTGCCCGTTACACCGTGCTAGTGCCCCCGATCATCGCGGCTCTCCTAGGCGGCTCATAGGCACCACCCTCGAGCCTCCATGTCAAGCCATTCACCTGCCAGACCGGCGCCGCCTCCAAGCGCCAAGATAACCCCCCCGGGCTAGGTGGCACCCAAGGCCGATTTGACCTTCAGCTCAGATGATCACCCCTCCAACCCAGCCTGCTCGGGCGCGCTCCCGATGCTGTGCACCCCCACCATCTGCCAGGTGGCCGTCACCAGGACCCTCGTCGACGGTGGTGCTGGCATCAGCGTGCTCTCGGTGGAAGCCTTCAGCCTCCTCCATGTGCCGCCAGAGCGGCTTCAGCCCAGCAGTCCCTTCTTGGGCGTCGGAGGCGGTTCAACCGGCTCCCTGGGACAGATCCGCCTCCCGGTGACCTTCGGCATCAATGATAACTTCCGCACGGAGTTGATCGACTTCGACATCGCCCCCATCAGTCTTTCGTACAATCCATCCTCAGCTACCTAGCCCTGGCCCGGTTCATGGCCGCGATTCACCCGGCGTACAACCTCATGAAGATGCCCGGGAGTAACGGCGTCCTTACCGTGTCCGGAGACACCGGGGATGCGTTGCAACCACTCAGCTTGCTTCCAAGACTGCCGCAGTGGTGCAGCCCGCCAGCTTAGTCGCCCTCGAGCCCAAAAGGGCTGCGCTAGCCAAAAAGAAGCAGCTATTCAGCCAAGACAAGGCGGAGACCAAGAAGGTACCGATCGACGAGGACGAGCCCGCCGATGCTACCTTCACCATAGGCGCCAACCTTGAGCCTGAGCAGGAGGAGGCCCTGGTCAGTTTCCTGCGCGCGAACAGGAAGGTGTTTGCATGGGAGCCTAATCAGCTGGCAGGAGTCCCGAGGGATGTAATTGAGCATCATCTCAACGTGCACCCTGTGAAGCAGAAGGCAAGGTGATAGTCCACTGAAAAGCAGGCCATCATCGTCCAAGAGAACCGCAAGTTAGAAGCAGCAGGGGTCATTCGCAAGGTCCGCTACCCTGATTGACTGGCCAACCCTGTTGTCGTGCCAAAAAAGGGAGGAAAGGAACATATGTGTGTCGACTTCACCAACCTAAACAAAGCCTGCCCACATGATCCATTCCCGCTCCCTCACATCGACCAGATTGTTGACTCTACTGGTGAGTGTGACCTACTGTGCTTCCTGGATGCCTTCTCGGGCTATAATCAGTCAAGATGGCAGTGGAGGACGTGGAGAAAATGGCCTTCCTGACCCCGTGTGGGCTGTACTGCTATACCTGCATGCTGTTTGGGTTGCGCAATGCAGGCACGACCTTCCAGCGATTGATGCACATTACTCTGGGATGACAACTCGGGAGGAACGCTGAAGCTTACGTTGATGACATTGTGGTGAAGTCTCGGGAGGCGAAAATCCTGATACAGGATTGGGAAGAAACCTTTGCAAGCCTCAACAAAGTGGACCTGCGGCTCAACCCGGAGAAGTGTGTGTTTGGAGTCCCCACGGGCAAGCTCCTTGGCTTCCTCGTATCCCACAGGGGCATTGAAGCTAACCCAGAGAAGGTCAAGGCTGTCGAAGACATGATCCCGCCGAAGACCCTCAGGGAAATGCAGAAGCTCACCGGGCGTGTAACCGCTTTAGGACGTTTCATCTCCAAGCTAGGAGAGCGAGTGTTGCCCTTCTTCAAGCTGATGAAGAAGAAAGGCCCCTTCGAATGGTCTGAAGAGGCCGACAAAGCATTCCAAGACCTCAAGAGGTACCTTACAAGCCCCCCGGTAATGGTGGCTCCGCGCCCTCGGGAGCCCCTGGTGCTCTACCTTGCAGCCACCCATTACTCCGCCAGCGCAGCCCTAGTGGCAGTTAGAAAGGAGCGCCAGGCCTCGACCGCGGCCGCATTCCCGGCCAAGGCACAGCAAGGCCGGGAAGGCCTCGCAAAGACCACGACCACGGCACAAGATGATCAGCCTCATTAGGGGAACGCACCCGGAGCGGAGGAGACCCCTCAGGCGACCAAGGAATGAGGGCCACGCCGCCTCAGGAGGCACCTCAACCTCCGGAGGACACGGGCCGCGCCAGCACCCTCAACCTCGTCGAGCACCCGGTGTACTTCATCAGTACGGTGCTGCGGGACGCGAGGGCGCGGTACCCAATGCCCCAAAACTCCTCCTCGCGCTGTTAGTGGCCTCGCGCAAGCTGCGGCACTACTTAAAAGGACGTCCCATCAAGGTCGTCTCAGCCTACCCCCTGGAAAGGGTACTCAGGAGCCCCAATTCAGTAGGGAGGGTCGCCGAATGGAACATCGAACTACAAGCATTCCAGTTAGAATTCAGCACTACCAGGGTCATTAAGGGAGCTGCGCTCGCAGATTTCATGACGGAATGGACAGAGGCGCCAGGGCTCAAAATCGGCGAGGACCGGTCGCTCTCCCTGGGGAGCGAAGCGCCGGATGGTTGGGTAATGTACTTCGACGGAGCGTTCTCACGGCAGAGCACAGGGGCTGGCGCAGTGCTCATAACCCCCACTCAGGACAAGCTTTACTATGCCATGCAGCTCTGCTTCCAGCATGGGGAGAAGGTCTCCAACAACATAGCAGAGTACGAGGGCCTGATAGCAGGCTTGAAGGTAGCCGTCGCCTTGTGGGTAAAATGAATCACCATCAAGGGGGACTTGCAACTCCTTGTCAACTTCCCAACAATGTGTACGAGCCGAAGGATGAGCACATGGAAGCGTACATCGTGGAGGTCCGCAAGATGGAGAAGCAGTTTTGGGGGTTGGAGTTACAGCATGTGCCTCGCGACACCAATCAAGAGGCTGACGACATCGCCAAGAGGGCATCGAGGCGGCTGCCTCAGGAACCTGGCGTCTTCGAGGAGCGACTCTTCAAACCCTCAGCGCCACCATCGATATCGAGCATAGCACAACTTAGGGAGGAGCTACCTCAGCCGCCCTCCTCGGGAGCCCCGGCCTGCGGCCCAACCTCAGGGGCACGCCTGCTCCTGACATTGGAGCCTCGGGAAGGATGTTAGATGGCAGAGCTCAAGAACTACTTGGCGCAAGGGGCCCTACCATAGAAGGAAGAGGATGCGGAGCGCGTGGCGCAGCAGGCCACAGCCTACTGCATCAAGGATGGGGAGATCTACTAGAGGTGACCAAATGACGTGTCCCTACATTGCATTCTCAAAGAGCAAGGAAATGAGCTGCTGGCGGACATACACGATGGAGACTGTGGGCACCACTCATCCTCGCGAACCCTCGTTGGCAAGGCGTTCTGTGGCGGGTTCTACTGGCCCACAGCACTCAGCGACGCTGTTGAGCTGGTGAAGGCTTGTAAGGCCTGCCAATTCCACGCCAAGCAGATCCACCAGATGGCAGGGGCACTGCAGACCATAAGCCTCTCATGGCCGTTCGCAGTTTGGGGGCTGGACATTCTGGGCCCATTCCCTTGGGAGCCAGGGGGTTATCGCTACCTCTATGTCGCCGTGGACAAGTTCACCAAGTGGGCTGAGGTGGAAGCTGTCCGTACCATACCCGCGGGCTCAGCAGTCAAGTTCATCAAGGGTCTCGAGAGCCGATTCGGGGTGCCTAACCGCATTATCACCGACAACGGTTCGCAGTTCACCAGCAATCTCTTCAAAACGCACTGTGCTAACCTTGGAACGCAGATATGCTACGCCTCGGTAGCACACCCCCGGAGCAATGGCCAGGCCGAGCGAGCCAACGCGGACGTCCTGAGGGGCCTCAAAACCAGGACCTTCAAGAAGAAGCTGGAGGCCTGCAGAAGGCGCTGGTACGACGAGCTCCAATCCGTGTCGTGGTCTACCCGCACGACTGCGGCCAAGCCGACCGGTGAGACCCTGTTCTTCCTCCTCTACGGAGCTGAGGCCGTCCTCCCTCACGAGGTCAGGCATCATTCCTCACGGGTCCTGGCGTTCGACGAGGCGCAGCAGGACGCCATGCAGGGGACGGATCTCGTGTTGGGGGAGGAACGCCGTCGAGAAGCCACGCTGCGAGCGGCAAGGTATCAATAGGCGCTGCGGCGGTACCACTGCCGCAACATCCTCCCCAGAACTCTTGAGGTAGGGTACCTCATGCTCAGACGGGTTCTCTCCAGGGAGGTGCTGCACAAGCTCTCTCCCATGTGGGTGGGCCCATTCAAGGTTGTTCATGTTTCCAGGCCCGGCTCCGCGCGCTTGGAGACCCAGGAGGGGTACCCGTCCAGAGCGCATGGAACATTCAACATCTCCGAAGGTTCTACCCCTGAGCAAGGCCCGGTGCCTGTGAAGAAGGCGAATGCCTGTGAAGCTGCCGCATTTTGGAAAAGGCCCGGTGCCTGTGAAGAAGGCGAATGCCTGTGAAGCTGCCGCATTTTGGAAAAGGCCCGGTGCCTGTGAAGAAGGTGAAAGCCTGTGAAGCTGCAACATTTTGGGAAAGGCTCGGTGCCTGTGAAGAAGGAGAATGCCTATGAAGCTGCCGCATTTTGGAAAAGGCCCGGTGCCTGTGAAGAAGGCGAATGCCTGTGAAGCTACCGCATTTTGGGAAAGGCCCGGTGCCTGTGAAGAAGGCTAATGCATGTGAAGCTCGCCGCCCGTGACAATCTCACGTAATAATGAGTGGGGTTGTACATGCTCCGGAGTCTCCGGAGTGCCGCCCTCGGGCCTCGGGGGATCCCGCCCACGCCCAGTGGCAGCACTTAGCTCCGCGCTGGTGAGAAGACGTCGAAGACTAGATTAGGTGCCGGACGCGGCTTTTTCATTTACTTTCTGCAGTTGGCTTGTTCGTTCCTATTTGAAGTTTTATTGCAGTTGTTGCCGTCTCTATTTTGTGACCCTTTGTCCTTTTCACTCACTTGCCTCGTTTTCTCTCGCGCAAGTCTCGCGAGGGAGGTATGCGGGCACCTTTGAGAGTGTTTTTTGCCCCGGTCGTTTGAAGCTTTCCTATCCGAGTCCGCTATGGGAGCACTCCTCCCAGTCCGTGCCCCACGGGCATCACGACGCGAGCACAGGACCTGGGTTGGTCGCCCCCGCTACCGAGGCTGGAAACTACCCCTACCGACTAACCCTTGCAGGACATGAAACGTACGGCGAGGCCCCGTCCTCGGGAGGCGAAGACCACGACAAGCCTCCCCGAGCTAAGTAATATCCGCACATGAGCACGCGGCACGAAAACATAGCACTGAAATAGCACAAACAGCACGATTATTAACAGTAATAGTTCAACACGCCCCCGCGGGGCCCCAGACTACCTTCTTTTTGCGCAGGGAAGGAAGAAAAAACAAAATAGGCGCGACTTGCTTGGCACCAACTCGCGGCGAGGGCTCGAACTGCCTCCGAGGCTCAGCTGGATCCCATCTCCCGCTTCACCAGGGCGCGGCGGCGGACCGACCCACTACCTTCCCCCACGCGGGCGCGACAGCGTGGGGGCTGGTCGCGGCCACCGCTGGAGGAGCTACCGTCTGAAGGAGAGTCACCGAAGCTTGGCGGGCCCCGGGCACCACTGCCTGCGTGCCTGCCGCCGCCTTCATCCTGATCAACGCCGGGTCTGGGCTCTCGGTCGCGGTCATCATCTTCGGGGCAGCACCCAGCATGGCGGCCGTCTTCCCTGAACACCCTCACATAGAGGGTGGCATCACCGTCGAACTTGAAGTGCAGGGTGCACCGCTGGCTCAGGCCGCGCGCGCGGGCAAACGTTTGCCAGTCGCGGGTCAGGGCCGCCTCCCCGGCAACGGAGACCTCCAGCGAGGCCCAGGAGGCCCTGCTGCAGCAACCATCCGCCTGAAGCCAGAGGCCGCCCGGAGCGCCGGCCGGAAGTTCACCTACAAAGAAGCGGGGGAGCTGGAGCCAGGTGCTGGTCATGTCCGCCGACCACACGACGAACTCCGGCAGCACCTCTGCCGAGCGGAAACCCGGCCTGGGGGGTCGCGCAGGCACAACGTACCTCCCATCGGCAGCCGAGCGCTCATCGCCGCGCAGAGGACCACCCACACGAACACGGGAAGCCACCAGGGAGGCCATAGGATGCTTGCGAGGGCGGCCCCGGCCACGCTTGGTCGGAGGAGAGTCAAGCCCTTCCTAACGATCCTTACCCTTCTCCACGGCGAAGAACCTCTTCGGCAAAGCCATGGGGATGGCGAGTAGCCGGGATGGAGAGAAAGGAGTAGCAGGAAGGAATGGGCTGAAAGGGCTCGCTTCGGAGGAGGCCAACCGTCGGCCTCCACGATCATAGTTAATCATGACCCGTTGTACATGCAGAGACTTGTCTTGTCGAACGGTTGCTGAGGAGTCATGGGGAAGCGGAGACGCCAACGTCCAATCGACCGCCACGCAGCGCCCTAGGCCGCAGGCTGTTGGGGCCTGCGGCGCTTCGCACTTGCCCCTTCGCTTCTCTGCTAAGCCATGTCAGGGCGCGCCTTGGGCCCGGGGGCGATTGTTTGCATTCTAGGAATGAGGGTACCCAGACTTGCCTGCCTGCGGCCTGCAGTGTGGCCCAAAGAGTGGCCCAGTATGGCCCATCTTCGTCAACACAAGCTCAAGACCCTCGCGAGGGGCCAAGCCTCGCGGGGCGGACGACAGTAAGCTTCCTTAGGCGCAGCCTCGTCAGGCTGCTCACGAGGAGGCGGAGAGATCAAGGCGGGGTACCTCACAAGGTGCCCGTGACACAAGCCATGACGACCGAAGCCAGGAGGGCGCCGGCCTGTGCAGTGTCCTTGTTTCCTCTTTGGTGCAAAGGGGGCAAGCACAGGCCAAGGTATCAAGCAAAGGCTACCATTTCGGTGCAACAAGACCAAGACCAGCAGAACGGCAGGATGGAGGTCAATGTGGAGCCCAGGAAGGCGTCATCGTCAGAGTCTTTGGCAGGCGAGGACCAACTTTGGTCAGGATAAGTGTACTAGATGTTCCCCTTCAAAATGGCCAATTGTTGGCGCCCTTCCCGCTCAATATTTGGGAAGATGACCAGGGCCTTTTTCTATAAATAGGACTAGCCATTCTCAAGGCAAAGGGGAAGGATCGACCGATCGAACCTTAGCCAGAACCTCCAACACAAGAACTCCTCCCCCTGCAAGGCTGCTTTTGCTTTGTATTGTTCATCATCAGCCCCTGAGGCAATCCACACACCACACACTGGAGTAGGGTATTACACCACAATGGTGGCCTGAACCAGTATAAACCCTGCTTCCCTTGTGTTGTTCTTTGTGTAGCCTAGATCCTTTGCGAGGCGACTAGACGTGAGTTGGTAGAGGAGTGATCTCCGCGCGCACCCCAGAGTTCGAACCTTAAGGGTCTGCCGGAACCCGAAATCCCACATGGTTCTCAAAGATATTAGGGACATCTCTTTTATCTTGTACATCAGGAGCAGTGTAAGCATCATCTTGTTGTGCAATTTCATTAAACGAATTCCTCTGCTCAAATCTTTGCAATACTCTCCAGTCATTGCTACGTGCAAATGTGTCTTCCAAGAAAAATATCGGTTTTGCTTGATTTGCCAAAATAAAAGGCTCGTTGGTCTGCTACGTCGCCTTGACATTGATGGATTTGAAATAATCATCAGCTCTGGGTTTTGCGATCCTGGAAAACATGTTATACCAACGACAGCACAACAGAACCACACACCGATGATCCTCGAAACTGGAGATATACTGCAACTGAACAATGTCTGTTATGTTAGCATACATTTCAGTTGTCTCTTTGTCATACGTATCCGTGCTCATGATGGCACTGTTTTGTGTCTTCCTTCCATCGTGTCGTGCAAGGGTGTTGTAGCGCACATCTCCAACAACACAAGATTCATAATGTCTTACCCGAGTATCAGGACCCATTGCTAGTGAGTAAAGGGCATCATCAACTGCTTGCCCATCGTCCGCATCTTCTTAACCTATGGTTAGAAAATAGACAAGCTAATCATCTTATGTACTCAATATATTAAAAAACTGACAGTGCACTTCAAAAGCTTACATGGTTCTTGAATCATTTTGCAAATCCTGCCATAACCAGTTTGTCAATGTTTCTTGGATTTTGCGGCAGTAACTCCTCTTTGTAGATGCTGCACAACATAGTGATCACGTCAAACATCTAAATATATAAGAATGTGCTGCAAGTTTAGTAGATTAAGATGTATAAGCTAGTATCTCAGGCTGTTATTCAACACATACCAAACCATTTTGTCCAAATCTTTAGGTTTGTCCTCTTGTCGACTCTTCCCTGTAACTCGAATAGAATAATCGAAAACATTGAGCCTGGGATTGTCTTCACCCACCTCTTTGCTAAGATGATCAGCTATTTCAATGTATTTTGAGCAGAATGTCAACGCTTCTATGGCAATGTAGGACTCTGCAATGGAACCCTCGGGTCTAGCTCTGTTCCTAACATAGCCCTTGAAAGTGCCTAGCCGCCTTTCAATAGGGCACATCCAACCATACTGTACTGGACCTCTAAGTAGTGCCTCATCAGGTAGATGAACAGCCAAATGCATCATCACATCAAAGAAGGTTGGAGGATATATCTTCTCAAGGTCGCACAGGATAGTTGGTATCTTGTCTCTAAGACGCTCCAAAGCATCTATCGTGATATTTCTACTGCAGAGTTCCCTGAAGAATTGTCCCAACTCTGCAACTTCTCTGTATAAGTTAGGGCGGCCCAATCCTCTAAGGATAACAGGTAAAACCCGTTGAAGTAGGATGTGGCAGTCGTGAGTTTTCAACCCTTGTTTCCATCTGCACTGACTCTCCTTTCAGGGTTGGAAGCAAATCCATGTGGGAATCTCACACGTGACAGGACCTCGCAGAATTCTTTTCTTTTTACCTTGTCCAAGACGTACACAGCTGGTGCCATATCCTGTGGTTTACCTTCATCTTGCACCTGCAAATCCTTTCTGATACCCAGGTGTGTCAAATCAATCCTAGATTTTAAGGTACCTTTCGTCTTGCCTTCAATATTAAGAAGTGTGCCGATAATGCTGTCACATATATTTTTCTCGATGTGCATCACAGCAAGATTATGCCGCAAATCCAAATCTTTCCAATACTCCAAGTCCCACAAAGTGGACCTGCGGGTAAACAATAATCTCTCTTCTGCGCTACCATGCTTCCTTTTCCCGCTACCATTACCAGGATGGTTTCCTAGTGTAATATGCCTGACCTTCTCCAATTCCACTTGCAACTCATCAGTGGTGAGCCTCTTTGGCACATCACGGTTTTCATGCTTTGCATTGACCACATGTCTTCGGTATTTTCTAGGATGCGGCTTGTCCTTGGAAAGGAAACGACGGTGTCCAATGTAACAGATATTGCTAAGTATTGGGTATGACAGCGGATTCCTGTCACAGCGAACACATGCATTGTAACTATGTGTCGTTCGCCCTGACATAGTGCCCAAAGCCGGATAATCATGGATGCACCAAATTATAACAGCACACAGAAAGAAATCAGCTGGTGGGCTGCTATATAGGTCTCGAGTGAGAACACCCTTCCATAGCTGTTGAAGTTCCTCCACAAGAGGCTCCACGAACAAATCAAAATCCTTTCCAGGACGTTTAGGACCCGGGATGAGCAAGGCCATCATGTAGTGTGATTCTTTGGTGCAGACATTTGGAGGTATGTTGTAAGGGATAACAAGAACTGGCCACATGCTATATGTGGCACTCTGGTGGCCAAATAGGTTAAATACATCTGAAGCTAAGCCAAGTCTAATGTTTCTTGCGTCAGCAGCAAACTTTTTGTGTTTATCATTGAAGCTTTTCCACTCACTACCATGAGATGGATGGCTCATTACATTCTAATATCTATACTCCTGGTTCCTAGAATGACACAGTACATCCTCTCTTGTTTCAGCATCATGAAACAACCTCTGCAATCTTGGTGTAATTGGAAAATGTCTCAGAACATTATGAGGAATCCTCTTCGCAGCATCGCCATCTTTCCATCTTGATGATTTGCATTTCGGGCATTCACTTAAGTTGGCATAATCCTTCCGGAGCAGAACACAATTATTCTTACAAACATGGATCATATCATATCCAATTCCAACTGTACGAAGGAAATTCTTCATTTTACTATAGGTGTGTGGCAGCTTAGACGCATCTGGGAAAGATTTGCGAAAAGCAGCCACCATCGCATCGAATGATTTGTTGGTCATCCGCTCAGATGTCTTCATCTGAAGAAAGGTGACCATAGCTGAAAATACTGACATCTTATTTCCTGGGGTGACAGCAATGTTGCATTGTTCCAACATGCGGGCCCACCGTTTTTCCTCTGCAGGTGAAAGTTCACGGAATGCATGAGCATTTCATAGCATTGTTTCAATGTTGGTCAAACTCACTGGCTCCACACCACCACCTCCTCCTCCTCCTGCACCTGAGCATCAGGCAGATCAAGATGGTGATCTGTTGCTTCCACGTAGTCAATAACATTGACGTTCACAACTTCACCATGATGAACCCACCTAGTATATGTGACCGACATCCCATACAAGTGTAGATGATTTTGCACAGTTGACTGGGGTCTTGTAACTGAATTCATACAATTGCTACAGGGCAGAGCACATCTGATTTCGGACCACCGTACTCAGATCTGATAAAGTTCATGAAGTTTTCAACCCCCTCGACATATGCAGCGGAGAATCTTTGAGCAGAAGTTATCCAAGTCATGTCCATATATTATACATACAAATTAGTTCTTCTACTAGATATTACAGGAAAAACATATATGCTTTTTATGAAGTCCAGAAAAAAATACCTAGGTCGATGTCTAAAGCTATGGCAAGATATTTGGACGAGTAGATCTAAGTAACAGAATATATGTAAAGCTAATTCAGCAAACAAATTTGAGTGCTAAATTATGGTAGGCTGTTTCAGCAGTCAATGAGGCTGAGAAAACAGCCATCGAACTATCGAAGGCCATCGCCGCAACAAAGATCGAGTATAAAACGGTGTAGAGCTATTTCACCTAACAGATTGGCTACTAGACCATGGCAGTCTACGTCACAATAAATATATCGCAGGATATTTTAGCAACTAATCGGCCTGGCATGCCATCTCAGCTAAGCAGATTGAGTGCAGAACAAGGCAAGGAATCTTCTTAAGCAGAGCATATTGACAGTACATTACTTCGGCAAACAGTGAGATTAACAACGTCTATCAGCTAACATTTAGCACTACACCGACATCAACGGGGCCTCAGTCTAGAATGCGCGTACCGTGGGAGAAGCTGACCGCCGTGCGTCTCCACATGAACGTTGCCAGCGGAGGCGGCGCTGACCACCGTGCGCCTCCACAAGAACATAGCCAGAGGTGGCGGTGCGGCTAGAGGACGACAGTCAATGAGAGCATACTGTGGGAGCGAGAGGATCTCCGTGCTTCCCCTCGATGAACCGCGGCGCCGACGTATCAGCGCGGCGGGGAGGGCGGCTTTGGCGGACCGAATGGAGTGGAGGGGGAC
>NC_041385.1:639320284-639335346 GCF_002162155.2 Triticum dicoccoides | reverse complement strand
GGGGAATATTATTGGCTAGTTGGCCGAAGGGCGGTAGAATCGGATTTGGGAGGAATTTTTGTGTGGGGGGGGAGGATTTTCGCGCGGTGGGCGGGGGGAGTTTGGCACATGGTCGGTTTCTCCAAGTGCAGTCCCACGTGTCAGTGAAGAGGGAAGCCGAAGCACGTTCCGTTTGCGTGAGCCGTGTGCAGGACCGAACGTGTGTGAGGTGCAATGCGACCGTGATAGGAGTGCTGTGAGTGTACCACCTTTTTTCGTTTTAAACTAGGTGCTTCGCCCCCTCAAAAAAAATTGTTGCTTCGCGCGATCCATCGATACTACTACTAGTAATCCAGTAATCCCGACTAAAACGGTGCGGCCAGGTATTTTCCCACGCGATATGCTGGGAGGTTGGCTTAGTTGGGTTTTTTACGACGACTAATGCTACACCTACGTAATCCCAGTTACGTAATTAATGTAATGTGAAACGTGTGAGCTGTTGATTGTAGATTGGGGGGAGGGAGGGCCCCACCACCATGAAAATTAGGGGAGGAGAGAGAGAGGCAATTTACGTTAACCCTTTCGTAGGTTCCCGTAGATGTAGAAAGATGTGAAATGGGTGAATGTGTAGTTGACGTACTATTGGAGTGCCTAAGATAATTTGTGTATGTATAGACCCTATGTGTTTATTTTACTTCGCATGTTAGATTTGTCTTGGTTCAATAAAAAGCAGAGTTGGTGATGATGGTGTGCCTGTCATCCTGCATTATAGGCCGCCCGATCTATATCTAACGGATATGAAGGAAACTATGACAATTTATCCGCACTCCTCTCCACATTTGCAGATAAGGCTTTCCCTCATTCATCCTTTTCTCCCACAAGATCTTGATCTTCCATGCAACACATGGGCATCTTGCTAGTACTCCTACAATATGCATATTATTGTGAAAGTTCATATACACCGGTCGAGATTAATGAAAACACAGCAGATTTTCATTGCATTTCGAACTTTTATAGGACAGAAAAATAAAAGAAACCCGACCCTAAACCAATTCTACGGCGGCGACCGACGTCCTCCATCTGCGATCTCTATGTACGGGGGCGGGCTTCAAGACCCGTGAAGTGAAGGTGCGGTCTCCGGCGAGGAATAGTAGAACACAGGATACGGACCGGCCAGTTGGCACACCATGCCCTGCCGCCTCCCATGCCCTACTCATCCTCGGAGGAGTCCCTGACCTCGGCGGTGCCGGGCGTTGGACGGCGGCAAGTAGGACGCATGGCTGATGGTGCTCCCGTCGTCGGCCGCCATCGTGGCCACTGCTTCTGCGGTCGCATCCGCGTTCGGCTACGCTGCTATTGCATCGCGAGAGGCGACTTGAGCGAGGGAGGCGACCTCGAGCTTCATCCCCGAAGACAAGCTCTCTTGCAGAGCGGTCGCACTTGTGGTCATGGCGGATGTGGTGCCAGGTAGGAGGACGATGCGCTATGGTGTGGAGTTTAGCTGGGCGTTGCCGCTTTAAGTAGTGTATTCTGGTGAGGCCAAGCGTCCGGGTGCGTCATTAAGTCGCTGGAATTGGTTCCTCGGGCACCGAGCCTCTTAACAACGACATATGAACGAACGGCATGAATGCGGGCAGCTGGCGCCAGCTGGGAACGCACCGCACAACGGCGCGAGGGACGAGGGTTTTGGTGTGCCAGGGTAGCCAGCTGCGGTCGTGGCAACGTTGGAGATGCCATTTGCTCACATGCGATCCCCGCATATCATTGAAAAAGCAAGACGACCCGACATGGTCTCAGGTCCAGAGGATGCAGTTGGCCGCGCTACACCACTCCGCGGACGCGCCGCGGCGCCCCGTGCATCCTCGACGAGCTGGGTGTTGGGGTGTGTTTGAATTGTGGCCAAAGTGCACCTTACCAAAATTTTGGTCATGACCCAAAGATTGGTATTTGTTTGGATGGTTACCATTTATTTGGCATGCCAATGAACTCTAGCCAACTCTGGTTCAATTTTCTTGCCAATGTCTGCCAAATCATGGGCAACCAATACCTCAACCAAAATTTTGGGTACCCAATGCTTTGATGGGACAACCTTGGGCACAAACCAAACATACTGTTGGTCGTGCCACATCACTAACGCCACCCTCGGCACACTGAAACCGACCGTGTCTATCGACGATATGAGTGTGTCGCTCACCATGGTCGCCGTGTCCAGAGACTGTGCTGGAGTTGCGCCCTGTTATTGGCCCCAACGACCCACATGAACGGTTGTCAGTGGCGAGGAGGTCGTGGGTCAGCTCCTCCATTGGACTAGTCTGCGCTACATCGTCCCGACGGGTGTGCCCCACATGTCGGTTTCCCTGTTTTCCCGGTCGTATTAGAGCGTCAGTGCTCCGCGTTACGCATTAGGCCTTTCACTATGTAGGCCAAGCCAGACAACTTATTGTTTATTTGATCCGTTCAAGTATAATCATGTGGCATTTGCTTATTTATCATTCCTCTCGAGCCCTCTTCTCCATCGATCATGTCGCCCTCCAGTCGAGTCCATCCTCCCGCATGCTTCATTTGAACATTCCGCCGAGTATCATTCGCATGTTACCACCCTAGTCCTCTTTCAATAGATCTCCGGACCCCAAGATGAAATCGAGAGGGAACGAGTGGGGGCACGTGATACCTAAGGCGGATTCAAAATTTTGAACCGGTGATTATGGCACGGAAATCATATATAAAGGGTATTCAATGTTCATTTCATTTTTGAACGTACAATATACTCCGTCCTATCCTTTCTAGTTTACATATAGGTTTTATGTGTCGTCAAAGTATCTCTACTTTGATCAAGAAGGTATCAACATTCAACAACGCCCAATCAATATTGTTAGATTCGTACGTACTCCTAGATTTGTACTCGAGATGGTTTCCAATTTGACTATTGACAAGATTAATAGTACATGAGATGTATAATGTGAAAATTATATCATTGGAAACTCCTTTCACATATGAATTTGACCGTATGCTTTGTGTAAGTTGCATGTCATATATTATTACTCTAACATTTGGTCAAAGTTAGCCCTGAAAAACGCATTAGGCCCTGTATAGTAAATGGAAGGAGGGAGTAGTAGTGGAAGTGGATCCTCTAACGTAGGTATCCCTGCCTTACTCTCTCTTTGGGTCACTTACTCGCGGACCCCATGCTTGCTTGGCCCCGCATGTTAGTTACTCAATGGGTTCAGCCACGTCAGGGGATCCTCATCCGTAGTATACTCCCTCTGTTTTTATTTACTCCGCATAAAATGGAGGGAGTGGTAGTATAATAAATGATGCGGGCGGGGGAGGAGGAGGGACGTCGGTTTGCTCTCAACTGCGGTCCCACAATCGAGAAAAAACGCAAGATGAAGCACGTTCCATTCGGTGAGCGACATGGAGCGTCCAGCGTGCCGGGCTGCAACGCGAATGCGACAAGAGCGATGTACAGTCAAAACCGGTTGACCGGTCGTCATCGGAACCACTATTCACACCAGAACCTTCGCTGCTCGGCCTACTCCAGCCACTGCCCTAAAAGCACACCAAATCTCCAGCCCATTCCCCCCACCTTTCGATCCCTTAGCCCGCATCAAGCATCCCCTAGTTCGCCGGAAAGCCATGGTGCGCCGCAAGATCACTTACTACAAGATGCTGACGCCGGAGCGCCGCGCAGAAATCGCGTCGACGGTCGGCGCCACAGACCTCCGTTCTCAAGCTCACTTTGTGGCGGGCCAATCCTCGTGTTCTCTGGAGCCATGCTACGAGGAGGAGGAAGCCGATCTAGTGTTCATGGTGGAGGTCGCGGCGCAGAAGGCCCCCGATGGGTATGAGACGATGGACGTCGACTTCGTGTCGGCGTCCGAGTCCCCCATGGTGCAGGCGGACCAGCGGTTCAACATGGCGATTCTAAAGGAGGACAGGGAGGCAGAGGCTCAACTCGACGCGGAGCGCGAGCATGCCGCTACCATCAAGGCTCTCCTGCAGGTGGAACCGGATGTCGTGGATGTGAACCGGGCGGCGGAGGCTCAACTTGAGGCGGAGCACGCGGATGCCGCTGCCATCGAGGCCCTCCTGCAGGCGGAACCGGACGTCCTGGACTTGAACCAGGCGGAAGAGGCTCGACTCGACACGGAGCACGTGGATGCCGCAATCATCGACGCCCTCCTACAGGAGGAACCGGACGTCCTGGACATGAACCGGGCGGCGGAGGCTCGAATCGACGCGGAGCGCGCGGATGCTGCTGCCATCGAGGCCCTCCTGCAGGCGGAACCGGACGTCCTTGAGTTGAACCGGGATGTGCTCTTGTCCGTGCATAGCGCCCGCATGCTCCGCTTGAACGAGTAGCTGGAGGCCGAGGACAACCACGGTGCGGAGATACACGTCGGCAGATGCGGCTGGTTCGCGCCGGCAGCCAAAGACGACGAAGCTGTCTCTTTCCGCGAGCAGTGATAGTTTTTCTTTATGTTGTTGTTTTTATGGATCTTTTGCTGTGTAAAAACATATATTTGTTATGCAAGTCGCCTGACTTGGGTCAGTCTACCATTTCAGGTGGTTGGATTAATATCCTACGTCTCCTAACCCTTCTTCCTCACCTCTTCTTCTTCCCAAACAGACCACCACACGGGCCGTACGGATACTCCCCAACATGCGGTTGGATAAACATACTCTATGAATGAAAATTTTGTGTCAGTGATAGGATGGCTGAGTTTGGTTTGTTCACATGCGACATCACGTGTCAGTGAGGGTGCGTTCCCTTGGTTGGCTTTGCAGCATGCAGGAGCGACTGTGTGAGGGTGTGGTGCGACCGCGGCGTGCAGGAGCGACCGTGTGAGGGTGCGGTGCGACCGCGACAGCCGTGCGCAAGTGTACCTCCTTCTCATTTTGAAAACTTTAGGAAAGCTTGGCAAAAATATGTGGCAAAGTTTGGCAATGCAAGGCCTAGACCCAAACAGGATAAGTACGTACGTACTTGGAGTACTAGTGTTAAAAAAGAAAGGCGAGGTTTTCCTTCACGAGATTTAATCGATATAAATCGTTGTTTAACGTGTCAATTAATGCATATTTTTTTCTCCAAAGACCAAAGAGCTAACCATCTCACTCCGCATCGCTTGATTAATGCAGCGCCATGCAAAACCAACCTTCTCACTTCCGCATGCATGCAGGGGATATTAATGTCCTTGGTTGCTAACCCCATCAATATTTCCTCGATTAGTGTTCGTGGCCCTTTGCAAATTGTAATTTTGATATACTGGGTTTGTGTACAAAAAAATGGATGTAGTAACTATATTTGACTTCCTTCCCCATTGCGGTGACGTCGACGATGTCTTTTTTTTTGTGGTTTGGCGAAGTGCGTTCGACGGAGAACACCATTGAGGAAGACCACGGTAAGTCGTTTGCAAGTGCCGCCTGCAAGTCGAGACAACCTCCTTATTTGCATCCAGGAAGTCCATTGAACCAAAGGACTAGTACTACTAGGAGTACTAGTGTGGTGAGATGGTTTCTCGAAGAAGACGATGGAGAAGCGGAATCAGCGAAGAGTGAATTGATGGTTGCTTCGTCCGTGCTTTTGTGATTTGATGCCTCACTACTTTGTGATTTGTGATAGAAGGGACAGGGGAGGAGACTTTGTGCTCTATATTGTACTACATGCTTCCAAGCATGGGAGAAAGAGGAGAGACATTGCATTTTTCTATCCCTTCAATCAATCAATCAGGGAGCTTCGGTTCCATCTTTTTGGCTTTCGCAACACCGTCCACAATGGTTCCCACGATGCCAAAAGCTATTTTCACATTTGGCTACACATTGTGGATGCCCTTAACCGTACCACTTGGTTTTGCTCCTGTGTGCTATCTATACAAATCTCAATTATATTAATCTAAAAAATTATAGAATCAAGATTAGTAAAAAGGAGGTGATTTTGTCGTGCGGGTGGAGGGGGAGGATTGTTATTTTCAGAGGACGTTGTCCTGGCGGTTTGCTAACATGCGGTCCCACGTGTCAGTGCTTTACCAAGCCAATTCGCATCCCACATGAGGCAGAACAACGGCAGAAGCAACACGTGGTTAAGTTGAAGAAGATGAGGAGAAGCGGATTTGGCAACCACTGAAATGATGGTTGCGTCGTCCCTCCAACTTCTTTTTTTAGCATTATTACTTCTTTTTGCCACACCAACTTAACTGTGGAAAAGGTGCAGCTTTGTGATTTGACGCCTCATTGCTCATTACTATGCCGGTGCCATGACTGGGGTTCTTCACCCTGGCTGCTCTGCACTATATTCCGGTATGGCACGTGGACCCGGTAGCTTGATGTCCCACATGTCGGCGAAAGGGACTAGAAGATTTATGAAAGCGAGCGCTCCACTCTTACGACGAAGGAGTACACAACACGACGGCCCAGTGAACTGTCACTTTTACTGTATACTACTATAGTTTTATTGTTTCGCATGATCCATCGATACAAACCCGATTAAAAACGAAAGGGCGGGATTTTTACCGCGCGGTAGATGATACTGGCCATACATTTCAAAGGCAATTTTAATGTATGCAAAGTGAATAATTATAAGTAACAATATGATATCTAGTAAAACAAAAAACACATATGATTTATTGTGCTAGAGTGTAGTAGTAGTGTTGTATTGCATAGTTGTTAGATGTAACATCTGAGAAGGTGTAGAGATGTAGTTTTGGAGGGCCTACAGAGAGAAAAGCATAATACGGTCGCCGAACTTCAGAATAAGCTGATTACGGTCACTATATATGTTTTGCGGTGATTATACTGTCACATGCTCATGGTTCAGCATCGGATCGCACTATGTTGACCGGCCAAATAGTCTGTGTGGCGCCATGTTGACTAGTTAAATTGACCACGTTCCTTGTGGGTCCCACCTCTCAGTTCGCGTAGGGAAAAGGTCAGATAAACACAAATTTACACAGGCGCCACAAGGCTCCAACCCGTGCGCGGGAATCACCTGGTTGTGTATGTGTCTGTCAGGGCTTGATATTTGCGCATGCACGTGTAGGTTGAGCACTTGAGCGTGAGAGTGTGTGTTGGTCGTGTGGTGTACTGGTGTGTGCATGCATGCGTGCGTGTGTGCGTGTGACTGTTGCATGCGTGCATGGCTGTGTGTGTACGTGTGAGTGTTGCAAGCATGCGTGGGTGCATGTGTTTGTGTGAGTGTTGTGTGTATGCAGTTCATGTGCATGCGTGCGTGTGTGTATAATCACCACACCAGCTCATGTGTGTTAAAACAGACATCTCAGCATACCAATACAAGGACACCTTGTCTGCTGTGCCCGCGGTCATGACTTCGAACCACCGTCCAAATATTTTTTTATCATTTGTTTTCATTCTTACAAGCAAGATGCCTGTGCGTTGCACGTAACGTCAAGATGCATTTGTATGACTTGTTTATCTTGTGAGAGAAAAGGTTGAACGAGGGAATGCCTTATTTGCAAATGTGGAGAGGTGTGTGGGTACCTTTTTGCAAAATTGCCATAGTTTCTTTCCTATCCGTCAGATACAAATCCGACGGCCTATATTGCAGGATGGCAGGCACACCATCATCACCAACTCTATTTTTTATAAGAGTGTATTTCATGTATTTTATAAGAGTGTACATGTAGAGTAGATACAAGTCGACAGGTGGGCACGATGGTAGCGAGATAATGTGATAAAACACTAGAGGTGCCACGTGGAGCGTTTAACTGGTCAACTAGTCATGTCATGGGCAAATACAGAATTCTACGGTGAGCCCGTGAATGTATAATAACCACTAAACGTAAATGGTGACCGTAATGAGTGCATTCTAAAGTCCAATGTACATATCGTGCTTTCGCTTCAAATACAATGATCGTCATTGCATATATCACGAGAGAAAGATGAAACATGCATGAATTTTCTGGGGCTTACTTTTAGAGGACCTAGAGATAGTTTTGTGTGCATACGTGAAAGGGGCGTACAGGGGGGGTATGCGATGGAGAGAGAGATGCTCTTTGTTTCTCTTTATTATGACTAACTTTGTATATAGTATAAAAATATACAAATTCACAGTGCGGAATAAATATCATTGTGGGCACCATGCAATGCAAATTAGCATTCGTACTCCTCCATATAACTTCGTAATGTTGTATATATGTAGAAACTCTAAAATAATTTTTTGGCCACACTTTATTCAAAAGGAATGTTGTATGTGAAATAAACATGAAGAGAGGGCTTTTTGGATCAATGGGGTACGAGATGTACCATGTGTGAATGTGTAGTTGATGCATTTGGGGGGCCTAGAGAGGTATGTGTGTGTATTACGTATTCGAGAGAGGCATGGATAGAGGGGCCGGCGGGGGGGCGTGGGAGAGATAGCACGAGAAATGAGAGTGGTCTAGAGAGAGAGAGAGAGATACGAATATGACGTCACGATGAGAGATTCCATTCCCTTGAGTGTGTATATGTAAGGGGGGAGGGAATAGAGGCACCAGGAGAAATTTTCTGTGTGTCTGGTGTTTGTGTTGGTATGTGTGGGTGTGAGAATATAAGGAGACGTGGGGGCAGAGGGTGTGTCACCGCGTGAGGTCCGGTGGGTCGAGGTGAGGCCCTTCGTTCGGTTTCGTCCTGCGCCACATTGGTCAGCCCGTGACGCATTTAGGAAGACCCATGGATGATTAGTCATACAAGACAAAGATAGCACAATTGTAAAGGACTCTGTGTCCACTGACAGAGCCGACTAGGATTTGTAACCCTAGGTTCTCCGACTAAGGTAACCCCTTTATCTCTGATATTACTATTCATCCAACCTAACTTTAAGGGGCATCCTACAGAATGCTCTGCTAGAATCATACTCGTTGATTAGGAAGAGAGGTGTGAGACAATGCCTGAGAGACAGGCCTAAAGATAATGTGCGTACATGAGACACGTAGGTATGTCCATGTATATAGAAAGGGTTGATGGGGATTGTGCGTGTGTATGTTTGCGAGAGGAAGAGTGCTTGTGATAAAGGTTAGTGAAAACAATTGTAAATGGTTACGAGAGGGAGGGAGGGTTATATCTAGAGCATGTGTGCGAGAAAGACACCTCGGGAGAGAGTGTGTGAGCATGTGTGAGAGACCACCGATGGAGAGTGAAACTACGCGTAAAAGACTGATGTACACATTGATTAAAGATATAAATTGTATCCAAATATTAGGATGGGATCATGATATTTGCAATTCGCGTAAGGAGCGGTCATTGATCCATCAGACATCTAGATTCTATCGAATTTGAGCATGTCTATGTAATTATTCGACACAATTGATCCACATAGTTAGTATTTTGAACTCTAGACAATGCATCGCTTTAGCAGTCGAATATAAACGTGAGTATAGTTCATGTTGTGTGTGTAAAGCACATTATACATACGAAAGTTACACAATGAACATTATAAATAGCTACCTATGAACTAGCGTACATTTGAATTCAACTTAAGGTGGTTTAAAAAAATCGAATTCAACATGAAGTCCATTCAATTATTTGAATTTGATATCATGGCATTTGTAAACCATACCTAAATTATGGGGGCATCAATCTTTGCTCTGATTTTGTACATAATAGCATAAATAGTCATGTACAAAATAGATTCAAATTTACCTCCTCCATTCCAAAATAATCGTAGTTATAGGATTTTCAAGTGTCAAAATTTCAAAAAGAAGCGGATAATTTAATGAGGTTTTCAAACATACAAGGTCAACTATAACGTTGTCTATTTAGGTCAATATTCATAGTTCAAGAGTACTCTAAACGTGAATACGCGTGTTTCAAAATTTCGAACGAAGCACCAAAAGAGCCTCTACTCGCCCGAAACCGCGTGAGACCAATGTTTGGTAGTACAAGGAAATTACTTTTCTAATAACTTCGCCCCATGAAGACTACCGGCCCGACGTCCAAAGGTCTAAACCGGGGTAAGTTTGTACCTTCATCTAGACGCCACGCAACCGCCTCCGAAAAACATTCATACACAATGGCCGCCTAAGCACACATGCACGCGGCCGAAATCACTCCTGCCCACTATTTGGGACACCTGGGATTACCATCCTACCCCCGACCCCTAGTAGGTCCGAAATTTAAGAGGGGGGCAAAGTTTTTACTTTCCCCAAATTTCAAACAAGCGCGTCCCATCTTCTGTTCAAAAAAGACAAAAACAAGCGCGTCCCAGACCGAAACATGGTTCCGCCCCACCCGTCCGATTCCCCATTCGTACTCCGTGGGCGCCAAAACTACCTCTCCACCAGCCGTGAAACCCCGGCGTCCTCCGTCCGCCACCCTATCCCACCCATCAACCACCTCCCTCCTCCATCACGTCGGAGCCGATACCCCGACGTCGTCGTCCACCGCAACCTCAACCGCAACGCCCTCCATGGCTAGTAGTTGAAGCCGAGGCCGAGCCGTCCGTACCTGAGCCAGTTCAACTACGCCGTTCTGTGCCTCACCGCTACCGCTCCAACTTCGCCACCCTCCACCGCACTAGAGTTGTTCCTGCTACGCCATCCTTCGCCGCCTCGGATCTGCTTCCCCTCCACCGACATACGGCCATGGCAACACAGTCAACAATTTGGCCATGGGTTCGTCCAAGCCTGCACCCTCTAGAACATTGGTTTCCTAGGTAAAAAGAACAAGATCGGCGCGACATGTGGAGGTGACCACACCGGCAACCGAAAAAGGTACTCCTCTTCCCCTATTCGTGCAAATCTTACGTCTCTGCTTGCACGGTATTCATCCCACAGAAGACACTAGTTGACCGCTTCTTCTTGATACTACATGTTCCTAGACCTCGCAATGCACAAGGTTTCTCCTCATATACTATTTCACCTTAGCTAGAGGTCCGTCGCCCCCCTGAATTTCAATTTCTGGCCAGTTGATTCCCAATTAACGAAAGTATTCCCCGGCGTAACAGGCGCTAGTACGCCTATTACGCCGGGGAAGAAGTGCCTTGGTGTTTATCTTAGGTACGTGTGCGGCCTAGAGCTACTGGCGCCCGATCTGGAGGTCGGCCGAGATTAAAGGGATGGCCTGGGGGTGCTGCCAAGCAAGGCGGTGGTGTGAGGTCGAGGGCAGGGCGGGGCGGCAGAGGCAGGGGTCTGGGCCGGTGGTCGCTGGCGGTTCGAGAAAGATCGTCAATAGTGACTGGCGGGAGGTAGACGAAGGCCATCTGCCTGTTCCTTATAGATCGTACGGTTCATTAAAAAAATCGACTGACCTATTTATTTTCAGTCGACTGTTATCTTAGATATGACCACATGTGGTGGTGTGCTGGAGGAGTACCTGCATTTCCTGTGCTCATATATTACAAAATCATATGGAGTAGAATCTAATTTTGTTCGCCATGCAACGTTGTAGAGCTATCATATGTCCCCTGTCATTTATTTTTTAGCCACCTGCGATCTGCTACTTTTACAGTGCACTAGTTCTGCACACACTTCACCCATACTCTCACTATTGTGTTTTTATGCAAGGGTATTTCAGAGTCTGCCGAAAGAGAAGCAGCAAAGAAAAGAGAGAAGTCGCGCCAGCTTTCTTCGCGGGTATGCACGACACGTTACAGCGCTATAAAGGGTGCAGTGTCAGCAGATGGAGACGGTAAACGTAGCTCTGGAGTTGATGACCTCGCTCGCAATGAACCACCATCCCAGGTGCTTGCTTTGACTTCGCGGTGTCATATGTGGTTGCATGTTCCATATGGTGTCTAGCTTGTATTCGAAAGGCCGAAGTCGGTCTGGTAAGGAAAGATATTTTTTACATGAACTACCATCACGTGAGCACCAGAAGACAAATAGCTAGTCAGGGCACTGGCCAAGCTAGTGACAAGCCCAGCAAAGATAGGCATCACCTGGAAGCCAACTAAAAAGCTGCAATGGTGGCGAAGCAGCCCGCCTCCCACCAGGCTCTCATGTCCTAGATGATCATCCTCACCACTCCAGCCGGATGTCTAGCTTGTATTGCTTCCAATTTGGTTAAATTGCATCTGCTTTGCTTACACATTATACCTTTGAATATGACATGCCTTTCTGTTTTTGGTACATACTAGTACATCTGTGTATTAACCATGTTCTTACATCAAACTAATGTTCTTGTGTATCCCTCATCAATCACTTATGACGAGGCAGGCAGGCAAGGGGACTACTCCTCATTTAAAGAATGCAGCGTCAGCCTCCCGACATGATTCTCAAGAAACAGAAATGCTAGATGAAGATAGTGAACGTAGCTCTGTAGTTGATTACAGCATTTCCCCTACACTAGCATCGCATGTGCTTGCTCTAACTTGGCAGCGTGATATGTGGTTGCATGTTGCATATGGTGTCTAGATTGTACTTCTTCCAATCTGGTTAAACTTCATGTGCTAGTCTGCTTAGCTTATACATTATACTTGTTAATGTGACATGCCTTCCTGTATTTAGTACATAGTACATCTGTCTATTAAGCATGTCCTTACATAAAACTATTGTTTTTTTTTGTATCCCACATCAATCAATATGATGAGACACCTTTAGTATATGCAGTGCGATATTAGTTGCATCTTTCATATGATTTATAGCATGCGCTGCTTCTAATTTGTGGAAATTTCATTTATGATGGGATGCTTTTAACTTGGCAGAGTCATATTGGTTGCATCTTTCATGTGGTGTGTATCTTGCATTGCTTCTTATTTGCTGGAATGGTTTCTACTTAGTTTACACAAACAGTTGTGAACATGCCATGCCGTCCTGTTTTTCGTACATATTCCATCCTGGTATCATGTGTTTGCCTTACATCAAAGTAGTGATTGTCAGTATCATGCATGAATGAGTTCTGAAGAGAGAATTTTATTGATTTTTCTTGTTGGTTTTACTTGACAATTCAAAATCAATAAAGCGAAAGGAAGTTAGCAAGGCAGCGGATAAAGGTGCTCCTTCCAAACGGAGGGCCTCTACAGTTTCTACTCCTCCACAGCCCCAAGATGATTTCGAAGACAACACATGCATAGACACTCAACAAAGCTGTGTTTATGATGAGCATGTCTCCCCTAGTGCAGCATCACCGATGCTCCCTCTAACTTGGCATTGTTATATGTGGTTGCATGTTATGTGTGATGTCTAGCTTGTATTGCTTTTAATTTTGTTGAATTCCATCTGCTTACTTTACACATTATACTTGAATAAGACACGTGATCCTGTTTCTAGAACATACAATATCTGTCTATCACACAATGTTCTTACATCAAATTACTACTGTTGTGTAACCTGCAACAATCACTTATCATAAGACACATTTGACTTCGGAGTGTGATATAGGTTACATCTCGCATTCTTTTGTAGCTTGTACTACTAATTTGTTGAAATGGCACTTATGACGAGACAGTTTTAACTTGGTAGAGTGATATTCGTTCCATCTTTCATATGGTGTCTAGCTTTCATTGCTTCTAATTTGTTGAAATGCTTTCTCGTTAGTTTACACATCATAAGATGTGAATATGCAATGCTGTGAATATGCAATGGCACTAATGACGAGAGACCTCTAACATGGTAGTGTGATGTTGTTTGCATCTTGCATATGATTTATTTCTTGTACTGCTTCACATTTGTTTAAATGTCATTTATGATGAGACATTGTTAACTTGGTAGAGCGATATTTGTAGCATCTTTCATATGGTGTCTACCTTCCATTACATTGCTTCTAATTTGGTGAAATTTCTTCTTCTTAGTTTACACATCATAGTTCTGGTTATCTCTTCCGTCCTATTTTTCATACATATTACATCCTCCTATCATGTGGTTGTCTAACATCAAAGTTCAGTTCGTCTGCATCACGCATCAATTTGTTCTGAAGAACTAAATTGTTATTCGTTTTTGTTGTCGGCTTGACTTAACATGGCACAGAGAAAGAGGAAGAAACATAGAATGGCAGGGAATGAGAAGGGGATGAATCCTACAGATTCTGCTGGTACTGACGGTGTAATAGAAGGTCAAAGTCCAGTGGAAAATTCTACAAACGCGGCATCCCATGCTACACGAGCTACAAAAAAAGCGAAACAGAAACAAATAGCTGCCACCAAACAAGCAGAGACAACCCTAGTTCTTGCAACACCTACCACAGTACTACCAGCTGCACGGCTTACTCGTGCGTCAAATGAGCTAGCAGCACGTTCCCAAGCTCCCTTGCCACCTGACACTACTTCCCAAGCAGTCTTGACACACGACGAGTTGACAATATCAGATGAACCTTGTGAGCTTCAACAACAAGAAGGTAGTTGCTGGAGTCAAGTTACAGTTGCATGCCTCTTTATATGTAGTCTCATAGTTTGTTGTACACCAACACTTCCTATGTTCGTTGTTGGACCAACACCTAGGCGCAAGAGGAAACAAACATTAGGGATAATGCTCGATAGGTTAACTAAATCTAGAGGAGGAAGAATGGAGATCCGTTTTGAGGCAGGTTTAAAAAGGCCACGTGATGCTACAGAGTAAGCCAAGTTAGTATCAGAGGCAGTGGTTGCCGTTTAGTGTCATGTACGTATCCTCCCAACATCGATTCAGTACAGGAATGACAAAGACGAAACCCACACTACAAAGAAAAGACACATCCGTGACATTTTGGGCCGAAAGAATTTTTTTCTGTCATACATATGACACTTCTATGATGATAATTGTGACAAAACCCGGTATCATCATAGATGTGGTGGGCTCCTACTTCTATGACAAAAAATCATGACAGAAAATGGGCTTCTATGAGAGCTGCATGACATTCTTTGGGCCGTCCATGACGGAAAAAACCGTGGTAGAAGAGAGGGGGAGGAAAATTTCGGGGAGTTGCCGGTTATGGTGGGAGGTCGGGAGCGGAGCGATGCACGTTTCTCTCGTATGTACGCGCGTGTGTGCGAGGCGTTGGCTCTAACTGAAGCCGAGCGAGGCGTTGGGCTCTAACTGAACCCGAGCAATTGCACTGCAGGCTGCGCGTTACTGAACCCGAGCGATCGAACGATGGCTGTTAACTGAACCCGATGGAGCGATTCCTTCGCTACTACTGCTAACTTAAGCCGATCGATACTGCCTCTGGGATGAACAGTG
>NC_041385.1:639299891-639319930 GCF_002162155.2 Triticum dicoccoides | reverse complement strand
AACAGTGAGTGGTGGCGTTGCCTCTGGATGAACAGGAACCCGTGGTGTGGAGGGCTGGATGAACAGTAGACGATGGAGGGGTGGCCGTGGAGGGGTGGTTTAATAGGACCCCGTGGTGTGGAGGGCTGGATGAACAGTAGACGGTGGAGGGGTGTCCGTGGAGGGGTGGTTGAACAGTAGCCGGTGGAGTAGCTAGCGCGCGGTGGAGGCTGGATGAACAGGAGCCCGTGGAGGCTGGAGGAGGTCGACGGTAGCCCGTGGAGGCTGGAGGAGGTCGATGGTGGAGATGATCAGTATCCCGTGGAGTCCCGTTTTGCGGTATGCCACACCCCTCCCCCCGTTTCGACCGTAGGAGGTCAATTTCGTCCGTTTTGTGGTACGCCACACCCCTCCCGATCAACAGGACCACCGTTTCGACCGTAGGAGGTCCGTCTTGTCTGTTTTGCGGTACACCACACCCCTCCCAATCAACAGGACCCCCGTTTCGACCGTAGGAGGTCCGTTTCCTCCGTTTTGCGGTACGCCAGGCCCCTCCCGATCAACATGACCCCATTTCGAACGTGGCCCGTCGAACACAAGGTCGTTTCCTCCATTGTGCGGTACACCAGGCCTTGTTTCCATCGCCTGTTCCGTCCAAGCCCTCCTGATGAACACGACCACGCATTCCGTTCCGACCCAGCCGGTTGGCTCCCCATGAACACGACGACGACGCTGTCTCTTCGTTCCGACCCATTCATGTACGTATGCGCGAGTAAGCGTTCGAGACCCTGCCCGTATGTATGTACGTGGCCGTATTTTCTCTCTTGCACCCTCGCCGCTGTACGTATGTGTACATGCTACATGCGGGCCTCTACTACGACACGTGCGCGCCTCTACATCTACGACACGTGTGCGCCTCTACATCGACTAGTATGTACGTACACGTTTGCGACCAGAATGACAATGCTACGTACGCTTCAACCAGGTGGGTCCCGACTGTCAGGCACTTCCTTGCGTGCGAAGATGTAGCTGGTGGGTCCCAGCAGTTAGGGGGGTGAATCGTTTTTTTGCCCGAACGCACTTCCTTGCGTGCGAAGGTGTACCTGGTGGGTCCCAGCAGTCAAGGGGGAAACGTTTTTTCGCGAAATATGGTGGCCCGTCCGGTGGGTCCCTGCTGTCAGGTGGAGGAATAATTATTTTGCGCGTAATAAGGAGGCACTTCCTTGCTGCAGCCGTGGACCCAGCTGTCAGCCTCTCCACGTACAGTCCACGTCCAATGGAAACCGTTCCTTGACCACGTTGACCACGCCGCGCCGAGAGCACCAGGGTGGTGGACGACAGCGAGGCCTAGGAAGGGGACGACGCGGAGCCGGGGAAGACGCGGCAGTGGATGCCCACGCGTAGAGGAGTACGAGGGTTCACTGGTTCACTGTGGTGTGAGGCTGTCGTCGCTGCAGAATAACAGGGGGTGTGGGTGAGTAGAGGGATGGCCTGGCCAGCAGTCGGAGTAGTAGGGGGTGGTGAGGCCTCCGCTGCATCGCAGCCGACCACGGGAGGCAGGAGCACGAGGCACGACCGGCGCTGGTTTGGGCGGCTGGAGCAAGAACACCAGAGGTTGAAGAAGCACTACGGCCGTTGGATGGACATCGTACGTTCACTGGAGCTAGAATCGTGCATATTGACTAAGTTGACAAATCCCCTCGTCCCCGTCAACTTAGTAGGCCCACAAGTCAGCCTGCCACTATACTGGGTCCCAGCTAACAGGGGGAGTATTAATTTTTTTTGTGCGTAATAAGGAGGCACTTCCTTGCGTGCGAAGATATAGCTGGTGGGTCCGAGCTGTCACCCGCAGTAACGTTTTTTCGCGAAATACTGAGGCCCTTTCGGTGGGTCCCCAATGTCAGGTGGAGGAATCATTATTTTGTGCGTAATAAGGAGGCATTTCCTTGCGTGTGGCCGTGGACCCAGATGTCGGCCTCTCCACATACAGTCCACTTCAGATGCATGTCGGTCGTTGACCACGTTGACCAGGCCGCGCCGAGAGCACTAGGGAGGTGGACGACGGCGAGGCCTAGGAAGGGAACGAGACGGAGGTAGGGAAGACTCCCTAGTTGTTTCCCACGCGGAGGGGAGTACGACTGAACGAGGGTTTACTGGTTCGTCTGCCGTCGCCGAAGAATAACAGCAGGTGTGGGTGAGTAGACGGATGGCTAGGCCAGCGATGGGAGTACGGTGGGGCGGTGAGGCCTGCGCGGCAGCACAGCCGGCCGCGGGGAGGAGGGACCAGGCAGTCCCGCTGGCGCTTCCTTGAGCGGTTGGAGCAGGAAGAGCAGAGATTGAAGAAGCACGACGGCCGTTGGATGGCCATCCAACAGTCACTGCTTGTGCGTCAACCTTTTTTTAGGAAAGCCACAAATCTGTGCAAAACAGCATACAACCCATCTGCCATAATTTCTAATAATTTACAGCCCATTTGCTAATTCTTAAGGTTTTGTTTCGAGCCCATATTCTTTTTGTTCGCATTACAGCCCATATTGTGGCCACGGTTAAAACATTATACGAAATTTTGCATATTTCGGTGCGGTCCTAACTGTTTTTAATCCTGAAATTTCGACTCACATTCAAACTGATTTTAAAAATAAATGTATATCAATATAAAATCCAACAAATTCTCCACGCATAAAAATTAATGTAATTTAAAATCTCGAAATGAAAAAAAGATCTTTGAAACTAATTGCCGTTTTGATGTGTTTTAAAAATGTACAACCCATTTCTCATTACTGATAGGCCATTTTCTCGGCCAGCCGAATCAAGCTCTCCTTGTCTTGAAAGATTTGCAGCCCATCAGGCCTGACAAAGCGGCTTCCTTGGCAAGTCACAAAAAAACTGGCCTGTGGCCTTGGACCAGCTGTCAGCCTCTCCACGTACAGTACTCTTCCGATGGAAGTTGGTCGTTGACCACATTGACCATGCCGCGCCTAGAGCACCAAGGCGGTGGACGATGGCGAGGCCTAGGAAGGGGACGACAAGGAGCCGGGGAAGACGTGGCAGTGGATGCCCATGCGGAGAGGAGTACGAGGGTTCACTGGTTTGGCTGCGGCGTGAGGCTGCTGTCGCCGCAGAATAATAGGGGGTGTGAGTGAGTAGAGGGATACCCTGGGCCAGTGGTGGGAGTAGTAGTGGGCGGTGAGGCCTCCGTGGCATCACAGCCGGCCACGAGAGGCAGGAGCACGCGGCATGACCAGCACTGCTTTGGGCGGCTGGAGCAAGAAGACCAGAGGTTGAAGAAGCATTATGGCCGTTGGATGGACATCGTACGGTCACTGGAGCTAGAATCGTTCATATTGACTAAGTTGACAAAGCCCTCCGTCCTCGTCAACTTAGTAGGCCCACAAGTCAGCCACCCACTATGGTGGGTCCCAGCTAGCACGGGGTGAGGGAGTTCCAGATTAGGGGGTGTCCGGATGACCGGACTATGACCTTTGGCCGGACTCCTGGACTATGAAGATACAACAATGAAGACTTCATCCCGTGTCCTGATGGGACTTTCCTTGGCGTGGAAGGCAAGCTTGGCGATACGGATATGTAGATCTCCTCCCATTGTAACCGACTCTGTGTAACCCTAGCCCTCTCCGGTGTCTATATAAACCGGAGGGTTTTAGTCCGTAGGACGAACAACAATTATACCATAGGCTAGCTTCTAGGGTTTAGCATCTCTGATCTCGTGGTAGATCAACTCTTGTACTACCCATATCATCAATATTAATCAAGCAGGAGTAGGGTTTACCTCCATCGAGAGGGCCCGAACCTGGGTAAAAACATCGTGACCCTTGCCTCCTGTTACCATCCCCCTAGACGCACAGTTCGGGACCCCCTACCCGAGATCCGCCAGTTTTGACACCGACATTGGTGCTTTCATTGAGAGTTCCGCTGTGCCGTTGCCATCAGGAAGGATGCCGCATCCTATCTTTAAAGACGACGCTGTTGCTAAAGGAGCTTTGGCTATCGGCCAAACTCTCCGACTAGGCGGTTTTCTTATGACCGCCTGTTCGGCCGCCGCACCGACGATGACTTCTCGGGTCATCGAAAGCAATCTCCACTTCAACTCGGAACTCGCCGAGCAGTTAGATCCGATGGAGCTCTCTTCCTTAAACGAGCTCTTGGATTGCATCGCCGCCCTGGGAGTCGCTACAGACTACGATCAGATTGGGCTTAAACCCGATCCGAGAGAGATTGACTCTCCCCAGGTCACTCACCACGTCGCAGTGGTGGAGGAACAATGCGGCGAATCTTCACCCATCTTAAGGACCAGATATGTCGATCCCTCCAAGCCGGATACCCGCGGAGGGGAGAACATCACTCAAGCCCTGAACCTAAAGTCAGGCAGCGGGCTAGATCCATTAGACAACATCCAAGAACCCAAGCTTCCGAGTTCGGAAACTCCTTGGCCCCTGAGTCTCAGATTGGGTGAGGTTCCGGATTTAACTCCACCCGCCCACCCAAATATCAGGGATCTATCCCAAATTCGGCAAGAGCCCACAGAAACAGTACACCATTACTGGGTCAGATTCCTCCTGGCTATGAACAGGATAGAGGACTGCCGCAAGGAGGATGCAATTTCATTCTTCTACAATAATTGCATGGACATCGGAATCCTCAACGCCATAAGTCACCGTGAAATTACACGCTTCGCTGACTTGGCATCCATAGTACGAAAATACTGTGCGATGGAAAGTGTCCAGAAAACCGAAATAAAATTCTGGGACGATCCAGCCCAGAATACAACCCCGGTCCGAAATAAAAGGGCGCATTATCGCCAGGCACCTGGGCTAAACACCAAAAAGAAAAAACTCTCTATAGGGTATGGAACCGTACTGGAGGGATGGCTCAATGGACCCTGTAAAATTCATAGTACAAAGGGCGCCACACCAACTCATAGACTTAGAGCATGTTGGATACTCCGGCAGGTGCCCAGAAGTGGCGAGGAGCTTCTAGCTCCAGAATCCGCAGAGCACCACCCCAGGAATACCAGTACGGTATCAACAGTCTTCAAGACTTTCGCATCAAACAATATGCGGAAACGAACACTCCGCAGCCTTATAGAAGTCTACCAGGTAGCAACAATAAATCCATGGAGCAACACGGCTATTACCTTTAATGCCAGTGATGAACCTAAATTCCGAACAGCCCGAGCACCAGCCGCATTGGTCCTCAGTCCAATAGTGGACGGCTTTCGACTTACCAAGGTATTCATGGACGGTGGCAGCGGATTAAACCTCATTTATGAGGATACCCTTCGGAAAATGGAAATAGACTGGAGCCGCATTGAGCGAAGCAACACAACCTTTAGAGGAATAATCCCTAGTCGGGAAGCGTGCTGTACAGGAAAAATCACACTAGATGTGGTGATCGGCATGCCGGATAATTACAGGTCCGAGGAGGTCACATTTCAAATGGCCCCGTTCAGCAGCGGATACCATGCTCTGTTAGGGTGAGAGGCATTCACAATTTTTCAAGCTATACCCCATTACGGGTACATGAAGCTCAAAATGCCCGGACCCAACAGAATCATCACTCTTGCTAGTGACCCGGACATAGCACTCCACGCCAAAAAAAAGACAAGCGCACTGGCCCTTGAGGCACTATCCGAAGCCCTAGCAGCCGTAGAACTGACTGCGCTGTGCTCCACGGTGAACAGGGATGACGTGATACTCGATAAAAGATCCAAGTCCACCTCCTTTAAACCGGCGGACGAAATAGTCAAATTCCAAGTCCATCCAACGGACCCTACAAAAAGGCCTCCATCGGGGCGCAATTATACCCTGATGTAGACGCCGCACTACGAGAATTCCTACGCGAAAATTGGGACATTTTTTCCTGGCACCCTTCAGACATGCCAGGAATCCCACGCAGGCTAGCCGAGCACAGCCTAAACATCCTAAAAGGATTCAAGCCTGTTAAGCAGGCTCTTCGGCGTTTCTCTGAACCTAAGAGACAAGCCATGGGAGAGGAGCTAGCCAAACTACTGGAGGCCGGATTCATCAGAGATATAAAACATCTGGACTGGCTAGCAAACCTGGTGATGGTACCAAAGAAGGACAAATCCTAGCACCTATGCATCGATTTCAAGGACCTCAACAAGGCTTGCCCAAAGGATCCCTTCCCCCTCCCCGCATCGATCAAATCATTGACGCTACCATATGACACGATTCATTATGTTTCCTCGACATATACTCTGGTTACCATCAAATTAAGATGGCAGAACCAGACAAAGCCGCAACGGCATTCATCACCCCATACGGCCCATTCTGCTTCAACACAATGCCCTTCGGGCTCAAAAACGCTGGTGCAACATATCAGCGCATGATTCAGACATGTCTGGCAAACCAGGTCGGCAAAACAGTTGAAGCATACGTAGATGACGTGGTCGTCAAAACCAAGCATGTCGAAACTCTAGTAGACGACTTGAGGCTCACATTCGATAACCTCCGAACATATGACATCAAGCTTAACCCGGAAAAATGCATTTTTAGCGTACCAGGCAGAAAGCTCTTCGGCTTCATTGTATCCGGTAGAGGAATTAAAGCAAACCCAGCCAAGATCCGAGCTCTGTCACAATTGGATATTCCGAAGGACCTCAAGCAAATATAAAAATTGACTGGATGCGTGGCGGCTCTCTAAGCCGCTTCATCTCCCGCTTGGGAGAAAAGGCATTACCCCTTTATCGCCTCCTCCGGCGCACCGAACACTTCGAGTGGACGGATGCCGCCATGGCCGGACTCGAAGAAATAAAAGCCATATTGGCAACAAACCGGGTCCTGGCCGCGCCTAACACCGGCGAACCAATGCTATTATACATTGCGGCAACTCATCAAGTTGTAAGCGTAGTGCTCGTCGTCGAACGAGAAACAGACGGACACAAATTCCCCCTTCAAAAACCAGTTTACTACGTGTCCACTGTCCTCACTCCATGCAAGTCACGGTACCCGCATTATCAAAAGATAATGTACGCGGTGTTCATGGCATCCCGGAAGCTATGACACTACTTTCAAGAGTGTTCAATAACAGTAGCCTCCGAAGTACCTCTTAACGATATTATAAACAACCGCGACGCGACGGGCTGGATTGCCAAATGGGCCATTGAGCTCCTCCCGTTCGACATAACCTATAAGCCACGGCGAGCTATCAAGTCGCAAGTTTTGGCCGACTTTGTCACCGAATGGACTGAAGCCGAACTCCCTAAGGAGTACGGCACATATTCCAACTGGATCATGCACTTCGACGGCTCCAATATGTTAGCGGGCCTGGGGGCTGGCGTTGTTCTGACATCCCCAACAGGAGATACAGTTCAATATGTACTCCAGATAATGTATACGGACTCTGACAATGCAGCCCAATACGCGACCCTTCTACATGGTCTCCGGATGGCAGTCTCCATGGGCATCCAACGCCTAGAGGTGTGTGGGGATTCGAACCTCGCAATATCCCAAATAAATGGAGATTTTGACGCCAAGGATCCGAAAATGGCAGCTTATCGCAACATCATCCTAAAAATGTCAGCTCGGTTCGAGGGGCTCGAATTTCACCATATAGCCCGAGAAAACAATTAGGCAGCAGACGTCTTGGCACGCATCGGCGGAAAGCGCGATGCAGTCCCCCCCAACATTTTCTTGGAGAGGCTATTCAAGCCATCCGTACAATGGGAAGGGGAATCCAGAAATAACAACCTGGACCCAGCCGCACCACCTGACACCGAACATTCTGACACAACGGGAGGCACTGCCAACGAGGTAACATCCTCAACCCACATAATAATGGTAGTCATTGCCCCGTGGACAGAACCATTCTTAGCCTACTTAACAAGGCAGGAACTTCCCGAGCACCAAAACGAGGCATGCTGCATAGTGCGGCGATCTAAAGCCTATAAAGTCCATGAAGGAGAGCTTTATAAGAAAAGCACCACCGGAGTCCTTCAAAGGTGTATCTCTGAAGAGGAAGGGCGGAACCTTCTAGCTGAAATTCATGCCGGACTTGGCCGGCACCACCCCGCAGCCCGGGCCCTTGGAAGCAAGGCCTTCGGTACTGGATTTTATTGGCCGACGGCCCGGGCAGATGCTCAGGACTTAGTCCAACGATGCGTCGGTTGCCAATTATTTGCTAACCAAAGCCATATGCCACCCACCGCCCTCCAAACTATACCCATCACCTGGCCCGTTGCGGTCTGGGGGCTTGACATGGTTGGACCCCTTAAAGGAGGAACCCGCAAGTAAAAATACCTATTGGTCATGGTCGACAAATTCACCAAATAGATAGAGGCCAAGCCTGTTAAGACGATCGAATCCGGACCGGTGATAGACTTCATATCATGGGTCGTACACCGTTACGGCGTCCCCCACAGCATCATCAGTGATAACGGCACGAACTTTACGGCCGACAAGGTAAAACTCTGGTGCAAAAACATGGGCATCAAGCTCGACTACGCTTCAGTCTATCACCCACAAACTAACGGTCAAGTCGAGCGAGCAAATGGTCTAATCATGAGCGGCATCAAACCCAGACTAGTGCGGTCCCTCAAGGAATCTAACACGCACTGGGTAGAGGAGCTCGACTCCGTACTCTGGGGGTTGCGGACCACGCCGAATCGCACTACCGGATTCACACCATTCTTTATGGTATACGGCGCAGAGGCAGTTCTGCCCTGTGACATAATTCATGTACAAAGAAAGAGAAGCCGAATGCGATCGGCAGGACAGTTTGGACGCCTTGGAGGAGGAGCGCGATGTGGCAAAAGCCTGTTCCGCATTCTATCAACAGCAGGCTCGAAGATATCAAAGCAGAGAAGTACGGGCCAAAACTTACAATGTTGGCGAACTAGTTCTACGCCTGCCGGACAAGAAAAAGGACAAACTCAAGCCCACATGGGAAGGTCCCTTCATAATCGACCAGGTCCTGCCTGGCGGAGCATACCGTCTGCGAAACGCATTGGATAACCGACTCGAGCCGAACCCATGGAACGCAGCCCGTCTACAAAGATTCTACGCCTAGCGTCAGACTCTCTGTTCGTCTCCTTCCTCTATCCATTTTTTACACATTAGCTGTCTTATATTTCTCTCCTTCTCCCTACTTTTCTCTTACAGCCTTTTAAGGGCTCGTTTGCGCTTCGTTCGCACACAATTGACGCGCTATCCGCGCTCTTTATACCTGGGGGCTTCTTTAACAGAAGCTTGTTTATACGGGCCTCATGACCAACACATGTGTCACACTTCCGCATGTACCTTTTATTCACCATTATATGCATCGATGTGACTTAAGTTTTGGCCAAGCTGGGTTGCCTGGCTCCTGCGCTTACCCCTATGTTCTCGATTGTTCGGCTAGGCGGTAAAGGGAGCACCTCTGCGATTATTACTACCGGGTCAGCCGGATGTGTACCTCAGACTGGGTGAAGCCGAAAGCTAGCGTTCTTAAGGGAATATTCGGTCGGTGAACTAAAAGATGATTTCTCACTCGTTTATTTATCTTCCCCTAGATGCTTTTCTGCTTTTTTTCGTAGTCCGGACATGCACTTTAGGGCATGCTTCCCAGGGAAAGGAACCCCTGACGGAACTATTCTCCCTGGAAGATGTTTCTTACTAACCATGTAATATAACATAACTAGTTGGGCACTTGTCTGTTCAAGCACTAATGACCCCTACGCCTGGTCTCCATGCATGCCCCGGTTCTTACATAACCAAGAGGGTATTCGGACACACTCCGGACTATCGGGTCCCGAGGTTGAAGTGAAAAGGTCCGCCATGACAAACAATCTACAATCCGGCTAGAAGGCATTTTACATGTCATCTTAAATTACATAGTCAATTTGACTGGGTATATTCTTCTTCAATACCATCCAACAGGCTGTCTAATTTACAGTCCTGTTGGGAATACTTGGCGGCCAGCTCCACCTGGCCGTACACTAAACTGATAAGGATCTCCTTCCCATCGGGCCCACAGGTCCGACCTCGGCCATGTGGTTTGGGTCAGCCTTCGTGTATCGCGTCTTCACCATGGCCAAGGCCTCCCTGGCACCTTGACGGCAGGCCGATATCTTCCATAATCGGAAGCGCCGCCGTGCTCCCTTCAGCTTCTCTACAAGCTCTCCAAGGCCTTCGGGCATGGAGACGGATGGCCACAAGGCCTGGGCGACGCCTTGCATCACCTGCCGAACTCGTTCGTGCAGTTGTGATAGCTCAGGAAGAAGGTCACCCGTAGAATCAGGCATTCCCTCCGCAGGTCGACCTGTTAGCATACCTACAGACATAACTCTATCAATCGACTTCCTCGCCGAACTCTTTTTTGAAGTTCGCTCAAGCACTTACTAAAAATGCCGCATCGAAGTCGTTGATTCTCCTTCACGGAGTCCGACAGCTGAGCATGAACATCTTTTAGTTCCTCGCCTAGCTGGCTGTTGGCATCTTGGAGCTTATTCTTCTCTTGCCTCACCCTCGTAAGCACGCTCTCGCCGGCCTTTAACCGGCGCAAGAGTTGTTGCTTGTCCGGATCTACTCCGGCGCCATCTGCAATGTTATTGTCAGATTTGCAAGCATGCCGCACTTTTCAACATACTTATCTTTCGAAGCATATATACTAGAGGGGGTCTCCTTGGCCTTCCCTGTCGCGGCTAGTGCGGCCTCAAGTTGGGACTTGCACTCTTCCAGCTCCTGGGATAGTTGGGTATTCTTTTCTGTAAGATCCTGCATAACAAATGATCCTTAAATCAATTGTTCTAACTGTTTCAAGTCTCGGGGGCTACTAGCATATATAACCATCAAATTTTCTCACTCGTATGTCTTTTACATACTGCTCTGTGGCTCTGGTTAGACCATTTTGAGTGCACAGAGGTACGCATCTCCCGTATTAAAGGCATCCAATGCCTCTTGGGAGAAACAAGCATCACGAAGAACTTTCCGGCGATGCATGTGGTTCATGGCACTCTCCACCTCGGAATTGGTGGCAGACAACCCGCCCGCATCCTCTGTCGGAGGAGCGTCTGGTGCGTGCCTCGTGTTCGCCTCCGCTTCCGGACCCGGCCTTGGAGCGTGGCCGGTAGAGGCACGATTGGCAACCTCTGCGGATATTGTCCGGCGAGCACTCTTCTTCCTGGAAAAAGCACGAGCGTTAGTATGCCTTGAGGGAATACAACCTGGGAACAGAATGGCACGCCATACCATTGCACCGGCGTCTCAATCCGGACCGCACTTCTTTTCAGCCTGCCAGGCCTTGATGCCCCTTGTTGGCTAGCCGCCGCAGGCTTGGCCCTCCGCCTCAAGGACTTCCCCTGGAAAAACACCATTGATATACGGTGATCAAAAATAAGCTCGGGCGGATCATATTAAAGGTAGTGGGACTTCGGTCTCTGGTACTTGTGAGGCTGGAAGTAGTCCGGGATAATCAGCCGTAATGGCCACTAAGGTGTTGTCCTTTCTCAATTGATGAAACAGCCCATCGATTTGCTCCACACATAACTCCGGGTCCTCTTGGGAGTCCGGGTCGAGGGACCGTTCCGGGTCCTCGGGTTGTGGAGGAGGGTTGTTTATCTGTTTTACAGTCTGGCGTAGCTCCTGCATTGAAATTGCTAGACTAAATACTTGACTATGGGAATATGAAATGGATGGGCAAGTGAAAGTGTTCGCTTACCCAGCTTGGAGGATTGTACATAGAAAATCCGCCCCGTTGGTTGACCCGGAGGAATTCCTAAGCAGATAAGATCTTTATTAGAGCGGCGGCCATTTCCGGCCCCTTACGGCCGCACCGGGTGGCGTCGTCCTCCCTGTTGAAATCCCACATGGGATGGCCTCTGTACTGAAGCGGCTGCACCCCCCGCATAATGCATGTGGCCATGACCTCAATCATGGTCAGTCCGGAATGAGCTAACAACCTTATCTGGTTCATCAGATAAGGGCCGTCCTTGTCATTTTCCTTCTGAGGGCTCCGTGGACGCCAGCTTAGGCGCTTCTTTAGAGGAGCATTATCGAACTAAGGGAGGCCGATCCGAACAAGGTCCGGCAGGGGGACGTCTTCTATATAAAACCATTCTGAAGGCCAGTCTTCGGACGCCTTCTTTGGGGTTCCGGATAGATATCCGGTCCCGGCGATGCGCCATAGTTCGGCTCCGCCCACGTGATATATCAACCCCTCCTGAGAATGGGGCACGAGGCAGAACAGCTTCTTCCACAGCGTGAAATGGGCCTAGATGCCCAAGAACAGCTCGCAAAGGGCTACGAAGCCCGCAATATGCAATATGGACGCAGGCGTCAGGTGGTGCAACTGGAGGCCATAGAACTCCAGGAGCCCCCGGAGAAACGGATGAATTGGAAATCTGAGCCCTCTTATCAAATAAGGGACAAGGCATACCCGCTCTCCTTTGGAGGGGTTGGGGACGCTCTCCGCTTGCTCTCCGCCATTATAGGTGGCAAGCCCGGCTCGAACCGGGACCATGTAAGCTGGGGGGAGAAGCCCCTTGGCTTGGAGCGCCACTAGCTCGCTGTGCAGGACGGAACACCTCTCCCAATCTCCAGGCTGAGGGCTGGGGGGCAAGAGGAGGAGCTGTGTCGACCGGCCATGATGGAATGGATCTCTGTCGAATGCGCTCCGATGAATGCTCGCGGAGGGAAGACGGTGTGATTCGGATCTAAGTCCCCGTCTCTTTTATAGGCGGCCCATTTGCGCAACTCGGGGGTAAATGAAAAAACACCCTATCTTTTCGCATTCTTTTGACACGTGGAATATGTCCATTATTGGGCGCAGAAGCTAAGGAGCGCAACATTCACCAGAAGCCGGACACTATTCAACAGGTATATGGGATTTGGAGAAGAACCCGGCTTGCAATGCCGAAGACAAATCTGCGCGCTGGACTCATCGTCATTGAAGCCTGGTTCGGGGGCTACTGAGGGAGTTCCGGATTAGGGGGTGTCTGGATGACCGGACTATGACCTTTGGCCGGACTCCTAGACTATGAAGATACAAGATTGAAGACTTCGTCCCGTGTCCGGATGGGACTTTCCTTGGCGTGGAAGGAAAGCTTGGCGATACGGATATGTAGATCTCATCCCATTGTAACCGACTCTGTGTAACCCTAGCCCTCTCCGGTGTCTATATAAACCGAAGGGTTTTAGTCCGTAGGACGAACAACAATCATACCATAGGCTAGCTTCTAGGGTTTAGCCTCTCTGATCTCGTGGTAGATCTACTCTTGTACTACCCATATCATCAATATTAATCAAGCAGGAGTAGGGTTTACCTCCATCGAGAGGGCCCGAACTTGGGTAAAAACATCGTGTCCCTTGTCTCCTGTTACCATCCGCCTAGACGCACAGTTCGGGACCCCCTACCTGAGATCCGCCGGTTTTGACACCGACAGGGGGTATTCATTTTTTGGTGCATAATAAGGAGGCACTTCGTTGCGTGCGAAGATATAGCTGGTGGGTCCGACCTGTAAGTGGGGGGGGACGTTTCTTTCATGAAATACAGAAGCCCTTCCCACGTACATTGCACGTACAGTGTGTAATAAGGAGGAACTTTCCTTGCGTGCGACCATGGACCTCGTGGGTCCCAGCCGCGAGGCTCTCCATGTACAGTCCTCTTCCGATGACTCTCGTGTGTTGACCATGCCGCGCCGAGCACACCGAGGTGGTGGACGACGGCAAGGCCCCAGAATGGAATGACCCGGAGATGGGGAAGACGTGGCAGTGGAGTCGCAGACGGAGAGGAGTGGGAAACTTGACTGGTTCGAGTGCTGGGTGGGCCTACACTCGGCAGAGAATAACAGGAGGTGCGGAGTGGAGGGATGGCCTGGCCGTCGGCGGAGTAGCGTTTTGCCGAGGAGCGCAAAACAACGCCGCTAGACGCCGAAGGCTGGAGCAGGCGGTTCCGGCAGCGCTGGGGGAAGAAGATGAGAGATTGAAGAATAATGTCGGCCATTGGATGTAAATCCAACGCCTTATTAGGCTTCGACCTACTGGCCCACATGTCAGCCAGTCCATTTGTTTTCTTAGTCCATTTGGTGGGCTGGGTGAAACAATGATGTAGCATCTATGCAGCCCGTTTAAATCCCATTTGCATTTTTCTCGAAATCCTTGGACTTGCTGGGCTGGGTGAAAATATCATGTTGGGCTAGATGGAGCAATGTTATAAAAACATAAACACATGATTGCACGTCAGTAAAATCTTTGCAAGCTTATGTACGCAATCACTAGGAGTTAACTTGGCAAGTTATATATAAACAATTATTATTATTATTTTGTAAGAACTTTCAACTTACGAAATAAAATATCATTGTAATTTGATGAGTTAATAGTACGTCGGGTATTATTATTTTTTAGGCTAGATGTGGGACAGTTGAGTTGGTTCTAGGGGAAAGTACTGGGAGAAAACTGAGTTTACATCGAAAAAGGAAGTGGGAGAAAATTCAGAGACCTGCTGGGTCCACCCGAGGAGAGGAATATGTTGGGAGGAAGGAGATTCAAAGCACGGCAGCTGAGTGAACTAGTTTTTTACGGACAAGTGAACTAGTCTACATACATTAGCAAATAGCCACTAAAAAAGCAATCAGGTTAATGGGTTCTTAAAAGAAATATTTCGGACAAAATAGATAATTTTGACACATAGGCTAATGCATGAAACACTCAGATGATAAAGGTGCTTATAAACAGATAAAGTACAACATCTAGACCTTCCTGGCACGCTTGATCATGACGCTGCGGTTATCCGTGTACTCGTCGGTTACGGGAAGCAGACACGCCCTCATGTCCAAGATCTGCCTATACATGTCGCAGCATGCGTATGCGTCCTTGGCCGCGTAAGTTATGTATGCTAGATTCAGAGGTACCTCCCATGTGTTCAGGTCGTCTTCTTTCATGTTGGCGTATCAGGGGTCGATGATGGTCTCAGCGAGGTCAACCATGGAGTCCTTCTCCTTCCCGTTGCTGATGATCTTGTATTGCTTCTGGATGTCGACAAGCTTGTTGCACCAGATGGCTGAATCGTCGCGTTCTTCCTTCTCTCCACCGTAGCGAAGGTGCAGTCGGCGCTGCCGATGAAACGGGCGAATGCTCCAGAACCTGGTGCAGCCATAGGACTGAGGCGAGGCAGAGCTTCACCGAGTCTGTATCGTTGGTGTACATCACATTCAACTTGGTGCAACCATAGGACTGAATGGTGAATTAACTCCTTGCTGAAGTCCATATCCAGCAGGCTCACCCCTCGGACCTCCATTGGAGTCTCTTCGAGTGAATGAGTGTGTAGGTGGCGGCAGAAGTTCGTTTTTCAGCTCTTGGGGAACTGGATTCAACAGTAAGCTGAGTGTGTACAGGCGACAACAGTTACTACCCCTCCCTCGTCCGCTGCATGCCCGGCAGAAGATGCACCCTCGGCACATTCAAACACCTCCATTAAGAAACCTACTCCGGCCACACGTCGGTTCACGAGCGGGTTTGTATTGGTACTATAATAACAGGAGTGAGTGGTCACTTTACTTAAATTTAGTTAGCTTTAGTAGAAATTTATACTTAAAACAAGCAATGCATTGGCTCGTTCTATCAGTGCTACGGGATCAACATGCACAACAATTAGAATTATTATTCTCAGGATGCACACGATCAGCACATTTTTCGCACTTTCACAAAGATAATACTACCAAGTTTGAATTGTTTGTTATGGTTGTTGTCCTCTACGTCATCATGCCATGTTTCCCAGCTTGCAAGATTCACAACCAACAAATTAGATCCAATAAGTACAACAAAGATGCCTACACATCTCATTGATTCCCAGCTTGCAAGATTTAGAACCAACAAATAAGATCCAAATGATAAGTACAACAAATATGCCTACACGTCTCATTGATTCCCAGCTTGCAAGATTCAGAACCAACAAATAAGATTTGAATAATAAGTACAACAAAGATGCCTACACATCTCACTGATTCCCAGCTTGCAAGATTCAGAACCAACCCATTAGAGCCTTTTGATAAAGTGAATATCAGGATTAAATCCATCTTGGCTAGCCATGCCATACAATCGAAGAACTTGGCGAATGCTCTTGACCGTCACAACATCTATAGTAGAGTATTCTTGTTTGCACAACATGTTTGCATACCACAAACAAGGAGACAGGAGAGCATGATTTCACTTTAGTTGAACCATTTTGTGCAGTTCCACCAAAATTGAGAGATGTTGCTCTTGACCATCACAACATCTGCAGTAGAGTATTCCTGTTTGCACAGCATGTGTGCATAGCACAAACAAGGAGACAGGAGAGCATGGTTTCACTTTAATTTAACCATTTTGTGCAGTTCCATCAAAATTGAGAGATGTTGCCCACGTGACACTTTAGTTGAACTGCACAAGACACTCATTCCAAAAAAAAGTGTTTTGTGCATTTCACAAAAAGGTCACAATAGCAACAAGGTGAAATGGATATCCCTATCTGCACAAAATGATAGAAAGTAAACAGTTGCTGGTCAATAAGAATATACAAAACATATACAAAATGAAAAGAAGCATCTTAATTATGTTCATGGAAATCACGCAAGGACAGTAGAAATTTTAAAACGTCAGCAATGCTTCATGTTACCAGAAGCATTACGATCAACAATGAGATTCCTCAGATATGGGATTGCTTTAATGGTGGCATTGCTTGTTTACCAGACACAGTAAATCAACAGCAGCTAAAGAGTTGGTTTAATGGCATGGGACCACGGGGACACCAGGACACTCAGCAGCGTAAAGGAGCAACTTACTTATCATACAGGGGAAAACAACAGGAGTGCCATTTGTAACACAGTTTAATCGCATCTTATCACTGGAGGCATTAGATTAACAATAACACTGGTTAGACATGTCCCTAAGGTAACAGTGTGATCGCTTCATTTTACAGGCGCCCTTACAGCAAAAAGTTGGTTTACCCGCAAAAATACCAGCAAAAGGCTGGTATAAGGACATGCGACAGTGGATGCATCAGCACAATGTACCTACAAGGAGGCATAAAGTGGTGATGTCGAGCTTGTTCACGCTATGTCAGGGCAGCAAACCTAATCCTGGAGACCTTTTACTATGCGAGGGCAGCAAATCTAATCCTAGAGTCCTTTTACAATGTGAGGGCAGCAAATCTAATCCTGAGACCTTATACTATGTGAGGGCAGCAAATCTAATCCTGAGACCTTTTACTATGTGAGGGAAGCAAATGTAATCCTGAGACCTTTTACTATGTGAGGGCAGCAAATCTAATCCTGGAGACCTTTTACTATGTGATGGCAGCAAATCTAATCCTGGACATACTCTGTTGACTTGTCCACCAGCCGCCACTTTCTGTCCTTTTTCAACCAATAATAGATCTATTCCTTATCCAGTTTGTAATGCGTTTTCCCATTATTTCCCTTTTCAACCAAGAGACCGGTTTGGTATCCGGTCTCTACTACTTTCACCATATTATTTCCTCTTTGAATCAAGTCCTAGATTCATGCTACAACTTTCCCACCTTTCCTTGTTGTTTGAACAAAGCCCTAGATTCAAATACATGAAGTAGCTTTACCTCTAATAATACTAAAAATTTAGGTGGCTTTGGAAGAGCTGATGGGAGTAGAAAAAGATGCACATGCAGACACATGGGGAGCTAGGGCAGTAGAGCAAGGCCACTTTCGAAGAACTTTTACCTGAGGTTCGCCGAGATGTCGGCGGCGGCAGGTCGGATCTGCGGACAATACGGCAAGGAGGAAGAAGGGTCGGAGGACCTCCCGAGCCGGCGCTGTGTCGGAGAGAACGGCACGGGCAGAGGATCTGGCCCCTCCGGCAGCTATGGGTTTCCTCCCTCGGCGGCGATGACCGCGTGAATGTTGCACCTTTTAGTCCTCTACACACACTAGCCGAAGGGATCCGGCCGGATCTGTGACCAGCGGTGAGCAGAGAGAAAATGTCGCTACCGTTGTCTTGTTTATATCTGGAGAGGATGAGAGAATGAAGAGAGCAACCCTAGTAAAGCGAGCGCTCAGGCCCCTGCGTCCATATATAGTGGAGTGATTATCTTTTTTCTCTCCACAACAAGTGTTTCAATTTGTGTACGTGGCATTAAAAAAAGAAACTCTCTATTTAAGGTGACTACTCTACGACTCCTACTTACTACTACTACAGTACTACCTCCGTCCTGGTTTATAGGTCCCTTTTATAGTTTGTGCGAAATTTTGACTAAAGATTTAACTAACAAAATGTTACTGCATGTCAAGAAAAATTATCTCATTGGATTCGTATTTGAACATAGTTTTGAAAAATATATTGTTTGGTGACATGCGTGAATATTTTCTTAGGTTAATCTATGGTCAAAATTTGTCACGAAATACAATGGGGACTAATAAACCCAGACAAAGGTAGTATTGTTCACTTGTGCTCCCCGCTCCTCCATTCATTGAACAACCCCACGGGTGAATAAACATACAGTAAGTACTGTATTTATATAGAACGAACAAGCTCGAACTATTTTTGCGTAGTTAAAAGTTGAGGGCGGGGATTTTCCCGGGCAGTACGCGCGGCAGTATTTGGGTAGGCGGTTTGACAAAGAGGCGAGGAGGGTGAGCGAGTGGGGCTGTGCGATTTAACAGCGCGTTACTGCTGGAAAGACTTGTGATATGACCACTCACTATAGTCATGAATTATTGGCGCTCCGACCGGGGTGATGCCCCCCTTCCGTTCCGCGCTCTAATCTGGTGCATGACACGTCGACCCGGATGCTGGCTCTCCCACATGTTGGAGTAGTAAGAAGGAGCAAAGAATGATGTGGTATATACTAGTACTATACTACTCCCTCCATTCCTAAATACAAGTCTTTGGAGAGATTTCACTATGGACCACATATGGAGAAAAATGAGTGAATCTACACATAAAATGCATCTATATACGTCCATATGTAGTCCATAGTGAAATATCTATGAAGACTTATATTTAGGAACGGAGGGAGTACTACTCAGGTCGGAGGAGTGCGAACCACGACAGCCCAGCGAACCAGCCGTGCGAACCACGGTAGCCCAGTGAACCACCAGTAGAAAACAATAATGTGGTGATATGGCCATAAAAAATAATGTGCTACGGTCCACACTGTAGCATGTACAGTAACACTCCTCTTTGTTTGGATCCCTGAGTTAGAGCTAGTTTGTGTTGAAATAGCCTCAAATTATTGAAACAAGAGGGGTTAGTTTGAGCTAGTTTGCTCTAACTCAGCTAAAAAAACTAGCCCGGTGGAGAGGTTCTAATTGGGTTAGTTATCCTGGGCCCAGTAAAAGAGAACTAAAAAAATCTCACCTGCCCGCACCAGATCGCTCCCCTAAAAAAATCTCACCTGCCCGCACCAGATCGCTCCACCCCTCTCGCATGACTCCTCTCTGTTCCCCATAGGGCCGCCCGCCCAAGCGCCGCTCGCCCTCTCTCTCCTCCATCCGCCATCTCCTTCCGGCCTCCGTCGCCCTACTCTGGCCGCCCTCTCCCTCCGACCTTCGAAGGTCGCCCCGCTCCCCCTTCACCAGTTGTTTTTCTGCCTCTGTCGTGCGCGGCGGCGGTGCATCTACCAGGGAGGTCGCGAGAGGGGTGAGTTTGTTTGTTCCTTCTCTGTCTCACGACCGTATCATTGATCTTGCTTGCTCTAGCACTAATTCTGATTTGGAAAAGTAGATCCTGATCAAACTTGCTATAGATTTGTGGTGCACACATGGAATTGTTTGATGCTGCTTGAGGAGGTAATAAATCTTTCTAGAGGCCCAAAGATTCAGGTCACCTTTCTAGGTATTTCAATTTCAGGCTTGCATTATTTGTAGAGGCCCAAAGATTCAGTTCACCTTTCTTGGTATTTCAATTTCAGGCTTGCATTGTTTCTAGAGGCCCAAAGATTCAGTTCACCTTTCTAGGTATTTGAGTTTCAGGCTTGCATTATTTCTAGAGGCCCAAAGATTCAGTTCACCTTTCTAGGTATTTCATTTTCAGGCTTGCATTATTTCTAGAGGCCCAAAGATTCAGTTCACCTTTCTAGGTATTTCAGTTTCAGGCTTG
>NC_041385.1:639258505-639299881 GCF_002162155.2 Triticum dicoccoides | reverse complement strand
GGCCCAAAGATTCAGTTCACCTTTCTAGGTATTTCATTTTAAGGCCTGCATTATTTCTAGAGGCCCAAAGATTCCGTTCACCTTTCTAGGTATTTCAGTTTCAGGCTTGCATTATTTCTAGAGGCCCAAAGATTCAGTTCACCTTTCTAGGTATTTAAGTTTCAGGCTTGCATTATTTCTAGAGGCCCAAAGATTCAGTTCACCTTTCTAGGTATTTCAGTTTCAGGCTTGAGGCCCAAAGATTCAGTTCACCTTTCTAGGTATTCTAGTTATGGGCTTGCATTATTTATAGAGGCCCAAAGATTAAGTTCCTAGTCGGTGGCAAGCGGCCCTGCTACCCATGCCGGTGTCGACCTCAACTCGCAAGGGCCAGCGTCGGAGGGGTTCCTGGGGCTTGGGCTCTACAGAGCCTTCCTCCAGAGAGACGATGGCAACCTCCTCCCTCGGTGCGTGAGGGGCTCCGGGCTCCCTCCCTATCGTGAACAACTTCCATGATGAGTTAGCTCATTCTTTGTTTCATGAAGTGTTTTTAGTTTTTTTGAAGCTTGATTGACGACTTGTATGTTTATGTGGGGTATCTCATTTGTATGGACAAAGTAAAAATTATCATGCTTTGCATGCTTGATTGTATAGATGGTTCGTTTATGTCAATTGTGAGCGGGAGGAGGCCACAGAAGAGCTGGCCACACCAAGAGGGTGCTTGGATCCAAGGGACTTATTTTTGTCTGACTAAAAATAGGGTCCAAAGTAGTCAAATGATTGAGATAGAGCATTTATTGTCAATCTAACCCTGCCATCCATACACCACTTTGGTTTAGAGTTAGTTCAGGGTTAGAATCTAACTCTAACCTCTAACTGAGTTAGAGTTCTCCTCGTCTCGGTTCATTGCCATCATACTTTCCCCATTCCTGTGTTTTTCAGTATCCTGCGAATCAAAGAGGCCCTTTTTTGGGGAAAAATCAAAGAGGCCCTTAGACTGGTTTAGGTCCGGTCATTTTTTATAAACGTGTTATGTCCAAAATTTAATGAACGTGCTCCGCTTTCCACGAAAATAATCCGGTTTCATGTAGTAATTCATTGATTTATTTATTATTCTGCGGGGTGTTTGCATGTAATTCGTGAGGTCTGAAATGTAAAGTACCCCGGCATATGCCCCGAGTCGTGCATGCACTACAACCCAGATGCTCTATGTCCCACATGTCGGCGAATGGGAGCATGTGGAAATAGCCGAGGAGTACATATAGGAGGATAAATGCGTGAAAAATATGTACTGTGAAGCATAGCCGCGGTTCGAAAAGTAGACCTAAAGTGATGACAGCTATAGGTCGCACGCACCCAACTAGTGGTACTAGACATACGACTAATTTTTCCCTCAAAAAAAAGAGGCACGAGTGCTCAGTACTCCTATTCTATAAACACGAGTCCCATCTGACAACAGCGTTCGTGCTATAGCTAGCCCTCCTTCCTCGTTTCTCTCTTCTACTCTCTAAGAGCATGGTTAGTAATATAGCCAGCTGCTGGCTATATTATGTTGCCATGTCACATATAGTCAAGTTTATAGCCAACAAGTACAATAGCTAGATATAAATATGCACATATAGCCTGAATTCGTCGACCTGCATTTATTTACTTGCTGGAATCTTAGAAAGACTTATATTTGGGAACGGAGGGAGTACTATACTAATAAAACATTAAGGCCACGAGGCGATGTTGTGCTGGTTACAGGAGGCAAGAAGAAGAGATGCATCCATCAACGACATCCACATCCTCGACTCAGGGCGCCGGCCCACCGAACGGCGCCTAAGTAGCAGCAGCTTTCATGGCCAGGTCGACGTGCTTCTGAACAATGGCGTCCAAAGATTCCAGCCACTTGAAGAAGGCCAATGTCTTTCTGTCCTCGCTTTCCTTGTAGTGGCCTATGTAGACGATTTCCTCGTAGACGTGGATGTGCAGGTCGACGGTTTCTTGCATGGCGAGGCACTGCGCGTCGAGCGCGGCCTCGAGGTGCACATTCTTTCTCGCGACCTCCGGCACCTGCAGGGCCACCAGGGCTTGAAAGAGTTCGTCACCATCTAGGCCGATGAGGGTGGCATGCAATGAGGATCCTAGGCACGCGGGCTGGAGTAGTACGGCAAGGTCGTCTGCGTGCTTCTTGATGGCGGTGAACTTGCGGATGGAGTTGACCATCATGTCGTCCATGCGAGAGGCGAAGCTGGCATCGGCGTGGCCTATGATGCCTGCGGTCGCCAGCACCGTATGGAAACGCTGCATGGTGCGGGGCCGCAGGCCGGCGCCTTGGATGATTTGGCACAGCCGACTGCCGCTCGCGTCCATCACCTCCATAGGTGCTTGTGGCTTCTGGTCACTTGGTCTTGGATTGGAGTGAGCAGTGTTGCGCAGAGACTTGGGATTAGCTGGATTGGAGTGGTGGGCCGCCTTTATTATATGAGAGTCCAAACTCTGTTGCATTCACATCGTGCTAGCTCTAGTATGCTTCTCCAATTAATTCCCTCTGCATATAATTGAGGATGCATCATTGACCGTTCATCTCGGGAACCGCTACCCTCTTCCTCCGTGGCATTCTACCACCTATGGACCCGTCGACGACGAGGTGCCTATGGTGACTTCATAAATTTCAAGATGATACTTAGAGCCGTGCGTGTGTGCGTTCATAGGGGTGAGTGTATGCGCGTGTATATGAGCGCGTGCGTCTGTACCGTGTAAAAAAACAACGTAAATGCGTGTTAAAAAGAGACTAGTCAGTATACACAATATTGTGCACCTCGGAGAGGAAAACGATAGATCTAGTACATATTTATTTACGGTGCAGATTCACACATTTTGCTCCATATGTACTCCGTCTCGGTGTAGTCTAGTCACTTGTTGAAATCTCTAGAAGGGCAAATACTCCTTTCTGGTTTACAGGGCTATACTAGCAAGTAGTTGTACGTACTAATACAAGAGTGGGCTCACATAGCAATTTTGTCTCATGCAAGAGCCTGGCTATATGCGTGCTCCAATGTTCGCAACTGCAACGTTCGGTTTGCGCTTCGCTCTTCGCCTCTTCGATAAGACGAACAATGATGTTACTAGTACTGCTTCTATAGTGTCGCATCCACTGCTGCATGTCCGTCCACCGTGAGCAGGACTGATAGCTTGCTTTAGAAATACTACTAAGCAAAAGCCTGTCCTCATTTGCGAGCAACAGCGCGCATGGGCGAGGGATAAGGCGTGTAGTAAAATAAGCTTCTCCTCGTTCTACGAGTTGACGCGACACATCATAGCACTGGCCCCACATGCTTGCCTCTAAACTTGGCTGAAAGACCCGCAGTGTACAATATATTTGCTGCAACCTCTAACATTTACCCACCACAAATGAAAATATATGTGGACGTATGCATCATTCTGATGCAGAGGCCGGGGAGTCCCCCCTTTTCGAAAAGAAAAAATTAAAATATATATGTTCCTGTCTTGACCAGATGAGCGTGTAAACTACAATCACCAGGGTGACATGTAGGGCCAGAAGACTATTTTAATTTAAAAAAAACTTCGAGATGGCCACATAGCATGGAGCCGACCCCAACGATTTTAAGCTTACAGGCACGGTACACTCTATCTAGACTACTCTACACATGAAACTGCCGCGCGAGCGTCCAGGCTGCGCTTGGCTCTTCGCCTCTTCGGGAAGTCAAACAATGATGGTGTACTACTGCACTAGAGGAGTACTACAATACGCTTCTGGCCATCTGACACCGATTGAACTGCTGCATGTCCATCGCGTGCGGGAGGGAGAGCATGTAGCAAAAGCTTCTCCTAGTCTTGCTAGCCACCACGCTCATGGGCGAGGGAGGGACGCTCCTGTCTTTGCGTGTATGACAGGTGGGCCCGACAGGTGTGTGGCCAACCTGTCATACACCCAAAGGCAGGTGCAGTTAAGTCCGTGAGGGAGAGGATAATCAAACTTCTCGTTGATTTACGAGTTGATGCGACACATCAAAGCACTACACTCGATATATTTCAATAATTTCGGGTTACCGATGCATTAATTACAACGCATGCATGGATGCCGTGACTCTCCTCTTGATACTTGCACGTGTTGATTTAATGCACCTTGAAGTAGTACTCCCTCCGATTCCTTTTACTTTGTGTATAACTTTTTCTTGTTTTTCTCAAATTAATCTACGCGTCCGCGTTGGTTTCCATTTGTGCCCCCGCTCGATTAGTTCTGCCCCCATTAATCGCACCAGTTTCCAAAGCAGAAAATGGCTATAGGAAAATGCGTGCAGCGCCGGATGCGGCTTGACCGCCTGGGGAAGCCAACTCAAGCGAAAAGGAAGGAGGACCAGACAACCATTGCATGCGCACTTACTGTCAATATTTATGCAGCTTACTCATGCACAGGGGCAAATTTGTCAAGAAAACTCAAACTACTGCCTTCCTTGGTATGCAGGAGGACAGTTATGCGCAGAGTATAAAATATGTGACGGTAAAGCTTTGTAATGCCCCGGCCCAAGCGAGAGATGGTTGTGCACGAGGGTGAGATCATGCAGACGGAACAGGAACCGACGAGGGAGCTCACTAAGGTCTCGACGGACCTCACCGTGCTCCACTTCCCCTTGTGCCTCCGCCCCTTGACGCCTCCAGTGTATGAGGTTCGAATACACCTCGTCCATTCGGCTGATTGAGCAAGGTGCAGGTTTCTTGATTGATGTGTTGTTTGATTGATTTCTGCAGTGCAAGGGAGGGCACCTGGCCTGCGCGGACTGCCGCGTCGAGCACCCCGGGAACCAGCGGCAGTGCCAGAAGTGCGAGCGCAGCGTTGGCTTTGATGTGCGGAACACGAAGGTGGACGCCGACATTTCATTGCTGAGGGTGGAGTGCCCGCACGAAGGTTGTGGGCTCTACGTCACTTACCACAAGCTCACCGATCACCAGAGCGTGTGTCCGCTCGCGCCCTGCAATTGCCCTTGCCCGTCTGCGGCTACGAAGGCCAGCCGCCGGCGCTCTACCACCACATCAACAACGCGCATCCCATGCCCGTGCACAGGATCCAGTACGGCAAGGTGCTCCAGCTGCAAGTGCCACTGTCGGAGCCACGACTCTTGCTGTTCGCGGAGGAGGACCACCGCGCGTTTTTCTTGGTCGGCGGTGTACTCGACATTGGCGCGCCTATCGCCGTGTCGGTCGTCTGCATCAGAGCGGGGGCGTCCCCACTGCCGCACTATTGGGCCAAGCTGTGGGCGAACGGCCCGCCGGGGGAGCCCAAAGGCACGACTGACACTGTCGAGGTGGAAATGGAGGTGACAAGCAGCAAGGATCCCGGCGACATCGACGTGCAGGAGCTGACCTTCTTGACAGTTCCTCCCAAGCTACTGGCCGGGGCTAAGCTTGTGTCCCTCCACATTCAAATTGAGAAGCTCACGTCCTAAATGTTTCGACAGTGCCTTCTGTTTATCTAAGTAATATGCTAATATAGGGATTACCTTGGTCTACCTTAGCTTAAGAAATGGTGGGTTTTGGTGGTGATGCAACAATTACTTCGACATCAAATCAGTAATTCCCAACAGTCGGACGGATATTTTGTGCCTGTTGGATATAAAGTTCCTTTGGGTAAGAAGTACTACTTGTCATCAAAATGGATAAAAGGAGATGTATGTAGACGTATTTTAGTTCTAGATACGTCCCTTTTTATCCATTTTGATGACAAGCACTCCCTCCGTTCCACAATACATGCCTTCCATTTGTCAAAATATAGATGTATCTAGACATGTTTTAGTATTTAGGTACATCCATGATAGAGCAAATCGGACGGTTGAGAACACTACAAATCGTAGCTACAGATGTGTGTGTGACTCCCAAATGCAGAGGCCAGGGGTCTTCATCCTCCTTTTCGAGAAAAAACAGACGCGTGTGTGAGAGGACGAGTGCGTGCGTGCACCTCTTCTCTTCTTGTATAACGTACTACTAAACTCAGAGTACAAGTTTTTGTGGGTGGCACGATGGTGTGTGCGAGAAGTCCCGAGAGATAGGTTTAATGCGTCTGAAAAAAGGACTAGCCTAGAGCTCGCCACGCGGGTATTTATAAATTTTGAGCTTGCATCTCGTCACATTCCAAATTACTCCACGCTATATTGCAGACCTGTTCACACTGATCACAACCTAAATAGTTTCTCACTTAGGAGCGTATGAGTACCACGCTATATTGAATTCCAAACCTGTTCACACCGATCACAACCTAAACGGTTTCCCACTTAGGAGAGTATTAGTACTCGGTTATAAATACTAGTATGCCAAGATGACTGCACATTCCTCCTCAACTCCTCATCCACGAAAACAAACAAGTCATTCAGCATCCTTCCATTGCGTCTGCCATGGCCAGCGTGAGTTCTGGGTCGAGAGATTGCCAGCAGAGAGAGGCGAGCATGGAAGCGGAAGCACGAGAGATGTCCCGCCTCGCTGCGAGAGCAGCCGACATGTCCCACAGCGCAGAAGTAGCAGCACAGAGGTCCCGCCACACCGCTGAAGCAGCACGGAGGCCCCGACGCACCGTCGAAGCAGCAGACTGGTCCGGCCGTGCCGTGGAAGCAGCAGAGATGTACCGCCGCGCCGCGGCGGCCTGGGAAAATTTCTCGCGGGCAAGCGACGACTGTTACAGGCGCATGCATGCGATCGTCCATAGCCAGATGGATCAGATCTCCGGCTTGGCGAGGTTGCAGGACAACATGAAAGCCTCGTTTGAACAGTCTACCGGCATCATGGGGCAACTAAGGGAGGGCAAGGAGAGCCTCGTTTGAACAGTCTACCTGCTGAGGGACAAGATCGTCCGAAGTGTAGAGAAGGAGGAGGTGACTAGTGCCTTGTTGAAGAGGACCGGCGTCATCGTCAAGAAACTTATGGACAAGAATGACATGCTCCAGAACGAGCGCCAAAGGTTAGTGGAGGAGTCCGTGGATGTTCTCAAGCAGATATCTTGAGGACACGAAAGAGCTCATCGCCGCTCGCTGCGGAGACTAGTTCCTGCGGCCAGCAGCAACGCATCAAGAAAGTAGAGATCAGCGAGCCAGATCCTTGTCTTCCTTTTTCTTTTGCCCTTGTGTATTTTGGGCGTAGCCGCATGTGGCTTTTTTAATTATCTTTCTAATTAGGTAACACAATTAATCGTCCTTATCTTTCTGTGGAAGATCAATGTTGCAAGGCTGGAATGAAGAAAACTCTTGATGTGGCGACCCTGGCATTGCTGTTCTTCTAGTTGCTGCTGGGCTTCCTTCAGTTTCCTGGTTTATTTTGATGTAATAATCGGTTTAGGATGTGGATTGTGTTGTCGGTTGTGAAATGTTGGGTTCTAGCACGACTGTTTGGCCTTTGTTGCCCTCTTGGGATGTTGCGATTTCAATCTGGTACTCCCTCCGTCTCATAATGTAAGACGTTTTTTGACACTATACTAGTGTCAAAAAGCGTCTTATATTATGGGACGGAGGGAGTAGCTTTTAGTCCTTCGTGTTAGGCTGGAGTTGTGTTGAACTTCTTGTGAATTGTGGTGTTTTTCAGTAATGAAAATCGGAAGGGGCAAGCCCTTCTTTGATAAAAAAAATCATCCTTATATATTCATCAGTCTTGCTATAAGTCGCAGTACATGCTATATAGGTCCGTCGGATCTTACATCAAGATCCGTGCTGTCAGATTTTCTTTTCTCTCTCTTAAATCTCAGTCGAGTGAGACATAGCCACGCCATTAAACAGAGGCTCGAGCGCCATTAATGGAGACCTTGGGAGAGAGGTGGACGGCAGATGGAGGTCAAAGAGCTCTCCTCCCGATAAGCATGTGCAGGGGTCTGATCGCACGCCTCTCGTACTCAAATAGCTACCCTGCATGGCGCCTCCTAGCTAATGAAAAATGGGGACACGTGGCGGCACGTAAATGGTACTAGTAAGTAGAACGCCCACGGTTTCAATAATACTTGTGTTTCCAACTGTAACGTGACAACACTTGTTCCAAAATGACTTTGTTGATTGTTAATGTGTGCGCCTTCGCAAATCGGACTGCAAATTTACCATAGCATGTTGGTGCCATATCATGGCACCAAGCCAAGTTTCATTATTTTCATGCGTGATTTGGATTTAGAGGAATTAAAAAACTAAGTTACTCAATGTTTCCAACCCAGCCACGACGCCCACAATTTTGAATTTCATTCCCATTTCTTGCATGGAACCTAGAAATTTACCCGAGGACACACATGTGATTTTTCAGCCAACTTTGGTGCACTGGAACATGTGCTTGTATTTCAAATTTGAATTATGCACACAAAGGTGACACGTTCCCTCCCAGAACCACGAGCCTTCTTGAGAGAAGCTCCGATTTGCAAGAAGCTTATACCAAAATTTGTTCCTATTCGGCCAATTTTTTTACCATGGCATGGTACTACCATGACATGACACCATGCCAAGTTTCATGATTTTAAAACCAAGTTTCTCAATGTTCTTGACCGAGCCACGATGCCCAGATGTTTGAATCTTATTGTCATTTTTTGCATGGGAGTAGAAATTCACCCGAGGACACAAATGTGATTTTCAACCAACTTTGGTGCACGGGAGCACGTGCTTGTAGTTCAAGTTTGAATTATGCACATTAAATGACCAAAAACTCAATTAATGTGTAAATAAAGCCAAACGAAGCCGGAATAATTCCAAAATTTAACAGGGCACTCATGTAGTTCTTTGTTGACTTTGTAAATAAACTCAAGGGGGACAATGTATATCGTTTCGCACTCAAAGGTGACATGTTCCCTCTGAGAACCACGAGCCTTCTTGAGAGAAGCTTCAGTTTGCAAGAAGCTTATACCAAAATCTGTTCCTATTCGGCCATTTTTTTTACCACAACATGGTAGTACCATGACATGACATCCATGCCATGTTTCATGATTTTCAGACGTGTTTTGGATTTACAAGAATTTTAAAACCAAGTTTCTCAATGTTCTCGGTCGAGCCATGATGCCCAGATGTTTTAATTTTATTCTCATTTCTTGCATGGGACCTAGAAATTCACCCGAGGACACAAATGTGATTTTTCAACCAACTTTGGTGCACGAGAGCATGTGCTTGTAGTTCAAATTTGAGTTATGCACATTAAATGACCAGAAATTCAATTAATGTATAAAAACGACAAACGAACCCGGAATAATTCCAAAATTTAACATGGCACTAATGTAGTTCTATGTTGCCTTTGTTAAGAAACTCAAGGGCGGGGAGGGGGGTGGCACGTTCCCTCTTAGAACCACGAGCTTCCAAATCGGCCCAATTTTTTACGACAACATGTTAGTGCCATGACATGACACCATGCCAAGTTTCATTACATGAATTTAAAATCTAAGTTTCTCGATGTTCTCGGCAGAGTCATGACGCCCAGATGTTTGAATTTCATTCTCATTTCTTCCATGGGACCTAGAAATTCAACCAAGGACACACATGTGATTTGTCAACCCACTTTGGTGCACCGGAGCATGTGCATGCAATTCATATTTAGATTATGCACATTAAAAGTCTAGAAACTCAGTTAATGTATAAAAAGGCCAAATGAACCCGAAATAACTCCAAAATTTAACAGGGCACTCATATAGTTCTATGTTGCCTCTGTAAATAAAATCAGGGGGGAGGCAGCGTATATCATTTCGCACACAAAGGTGACACGTACCCTCTCGGAACCACGAGGCTTGTTGAGAGAATCTCCGGTTTTGCAAGAGGCTTATACCAAAACTTGTCCCAATTCAGCCTAAAATTATACGTATGAAAACAGGGTTTAGATTATCCCGAACATCTCGCTACCTAGACCAATAATGTACTATGATTTGAATTCAACATAAAATGGATACAGATATTTGAATTGGAGAGCGTATGGTACATGTAGTTCATAGTGAAATATGATTACTGCTATATGCATGTATTTTTGTTATCAAGATAATATTTAAATTATTGTATAACTTGACAACAATCATATTCAAATAAGGAAAATTGATTCAAATTTAGTCCATATGGTAGATGACAATATATATGTTCACATGGTGGACTAAAATGTTCATATATGATGGAAGATCAAAATGTATGACTACATCAATTATAAACCACAAGGTCACCTAATGATATATTCGAATTCAACATAACGTGGATTCAAAAATTGAAATTTGAGATCATGGAATCTGTAATCATATAAATGGGACATTACTTTTTCAATGGCATCTATAACAATATAGTAAAGGGGACATGACTCTCTTGTGTCTTGTATGAATTTTTTTTACACGTTAAGTTTGTTCTGTCGAACAAGGAATCCGCACCTTGTTATCCCGAAATTTTCAAGCTCGAGTATCTTTTGTCTCACCTACTTTGAAACTCCCGCTTCTTCAACCCGCGCCGCGCCTTGTTAGCCCGAAATTTGGACATGCACGAGAACTCCCTCCTCATCCGAAATCGCTCCCGCAGCCTAGACACGCGAAATCCCCCTTCTACCCCTCAGCCAGAAATGAAGCTCCACGTCATGGTGTCAAAACCGGTGGGGGTATGCTGGTAACTTACCCTACATTTCGGACCAGCGCGTCCCTAAGCTTGGCTCCCCCCTCCCCCTTCGCCCCCCTCCCCCCCGGCCCATTCGTACACCAAGGCCGCCAAAACCCGCGAAACCCCACGCTCCTCCGTCGGCGTCCCGACCGCCGCCCAGCCGGAGACTCTTCCCCGACTACGTCGCCCACCGCAATAGCTCACCGTCCCTCATCCACCGCACCGGGTGAGGATCCGTTGTCGATCTCGTCGTCCCGCCGGATCAGCCACCCCTTCCTCCACCTCATGGGAGCTGCCCCGACGTTCGCCTCGTCTATCGCTCCACCTCAATCCCCACAGCACCGTCTTGACCTGCCCCACCGGAACCGCAGCACCCTCACCAATTCCTCCAATGAAGCCGAGGCCAACTCGGTGCCACCAAGGAGGTTCAGCACTCACCGCTGCATTTTATCTTTTATTCGATCTCACGGGGCTGCCGGTGCTCGATACCGAGCAGACATGGCATCTCCATCGCCGGCGCCGGCGCCGGCCACATCATCCATGGCGTCTCTCCCCCATGTCGTAGCTTCCTCGGCGGCGACTTCCACAACGGCACTAGCTGCAGCTGCTCCGGCTCTCGCTTGCGCTGCGGCTCTGTTCTTTCTGTTGGTCGCGCTGCTACACTGCTCCTGCTTTCGTTCGTGCTGCTGCTCTGCTCTTGCTCTCGCTTGCGCTGCTGCTACTGTTGCACGACCTCCGGCAGCTACAGGAGTTGCTGCTTTAGCACTCGCTCGCGATGCTACTGCACGACTTGCTCTCTGCTAGTGCGTTCCCTGCTCGAGCGTCTGCTGATTTAGATCACTCCTTCTCTGCTACTAGTGTTCGAACGCCCTAAACATCTATTGCAATGCTCTGTTACTAGTTCAATCAGTTTCGACGGTAAAATTCAGTTTCGCCTGTGAAGTTCATTTTCTTCAGTTAAGTTCAGAGTGAACAGTACTTACAGCATCTGTCGGAGCGGCCGTGGCGCGGCTAATGCGTTTTACATAAAGAACTTTTTGGTGATGTATTTTACATCATCTATTGCAGATGATATTAGGGTCCCACTTCAGATTAAAGTTTTTTGTCTTGTCATGCTTCAGAATCGTCGCCGTACACCTTAGCGGAGCTGCTCCAACGACGGAACCGTCCATCACAGTGGAGCAGTACCCTCGGTGCCGTTTCCAGAGGCCTCAGATCTTCTGCCCCACCTCCGACAGTCACGCCAGCATCATCACCATCCTCCACGTCCAACCCAATGATGTTGAGGTCCACAAGGCTAATCCAAAGAGGTTGTACACTCGTCGCACCACTTTGTTTCTCCATTCCTCTGTTCTTCCAATTCATGTGAGCCAAACACCCAGGTTGACTGAAATCCTATGTTTCCAAATGCTCTATTTTGCACGTGCTTTCCTATCCTATTCCTGTGTTTTTCCTGTCCCTGTGTTTATAGAATCCTCCAGTTCTAAAGAGCCCTTACAGATTTGCTTCATTTTCAGATTGGTGTCAAAGAAAACTATGTGTGTTATGTCCTGCTCTTGCCGTGCCATCATCCACCCCACCTGAGGTGCACCATCGACAGAAGCGTTCACTGCAGCAGAGATCCCCCCTGCAGACTTTCTTTCGCCGCCTCAGATCATCTTCCCCGTTGCCGGCAGCCACGCCAACTGCATTACCATCATCGACTGAGCAGATGAACCTGAGGACTAGACAGTTCCGGAAGAGAGGTCACAGTCTTTCGTGTTTGCTTACGTTATACATCGGTTATTATTACCTGCTACTTTATCGTTCAATCTTGAGTTTTGAATTTCCCATGGGTCTCATATCGAGCCAGAAACGAATAGTATCTGTCTACTATCTGGTTCATGTGGGGTCTTCTATGTGGTTCATGTTGGGCGGGCAACAAACAATAGATGATCCATTGTCTATCTTTTTAAACTGAAGCTATAATCTACCTGCTATCATTAGTTTTGGATCCATCCACTCGTTTGCTACCATCAATCTTGATTTTTGCATGCACCCCTTAGGCCTTACAAAATCTAACTATTTTTTTATTATGCATGTCAGATATTGTACACAATCGTACTGAACATGTAGAGAAAAAGAGAATACCGTTGTGTGCAAATATAATGTCATGCAGACGATGCTCCATGGTGGGCGAAGTGCCACCCCCTCTCCTGCATTTCCAGATTGTACTCCAGAGGAAGATAACTGTTCAGATGGAGATTCAGAAGGAGCCGACCATGCCTGTTTACCACCTGAGGTGTTTGCTCTAACTTGGCATGTTGATGTTGGTCATATCATGCATATGGCGCCTTGCATTGCTTACATTATACATCTTATATGTCACCATCTTAGTTTAGATTTGCTTTATGTGAATGCCACCTGTTTGGTTTCTATATCATACTCCCACCATTCCTAAATATTTGTCTTTTTAGAGATTTCAACAAGTGACTACATACGGAACAAAATGAGTGAATCTACACTCTAAAATATGTCTATATACATCCGTATGTGGTAGTCCATTTGAAATCTCTAAAAAGACAAATATTTAAGAACGGAGGGAGTATATGGGAATTATGCAATGCCATCTTTTTTAGCCAGGCATCATATACGTGAATCATGCAATGCCATCCTGTTTAGCCAGTCATCGTATATGTGAATTGTATCGTGCCATATTTTTTTCCATAATGTGTTCCATTTGTCAGCAATGTTTATACATTCATCTACTCTTCCTGTGCATCAGCCATTTGAGTCGGTCATGGGAAAATCTGGAGTGAAAACAAGGTCTTCTGAGCAGTCAGTGCTACCTATCGATGCAGATTTCTTGCTAGTTACAGATAACTCCTTAGAGGAGGATTCAGAGAGAGATGACCAGTCATATCCCCCCCCCCCCGCGAGGTGCATGCTCTAACTTGGAAAAATCTGGAGTGAAAACAAGGTCTTCAGAGCAGGCAATGGTACCTGTTGAAGCATATATCTCGATGGTTACAGGGAGCTCCTCAAAGGAGGATTCAGAGACAGATGACCAATCCTATATCCCACCTGAGGTGTATGCTCTAAGTTGCAATGTTTATATTTCTCATATGATGCATATGGTGTCTTGCATTGCTTAGTTTAGACATCATATGCACAATATTGTATTCTATCTTCTTAGTTTAGAGATCATACATGCGAGTGCCAACTGCTTAGTATATGAATCAATTATGTTAATTATATCACGCTATCCTGTATACTTAGACAACATGTATGTGAATTATTTCATCCCAACCTATTTTAGAAAGACATCATATAGTTTTGTCATGTCATCCTGTTTAGGTACTCATCATATGTTGAATTATGCTATTATATCCTGTTAAGTTATCCATCATATATCTGAAACTGTGTCATGCTATCTTGTTTAGTTAGGCATCATATATGTGACATTGTGTCATGCTGTCCTGTTTGGTTAGACAACATATATGTGAATGACCACATCTGTCTATCATACAATGTCTGTATGTTCAATTTCTTTTCTTATTTATCAGCCATTTGAATTGGAGGGGGTGATGGCAGTATCTAAGGGAGCAAAAACCCATTCTTCACAAAAGACTAGCCCCACCACACATAATCGAGACTCTTCAAGATTGCACACTTACACCGTTGGGCAGAGAACGAGCTACAACCCATCTAACTGCACCCCCAGCGGATAGTAACCTACTTATAGTTGACAAAGCAACATGTCCACCACAGAGTACCCCCACAAGAGCAGTTTGTAAAGCTACTACAGTGCCCAAAGCATGAAGACCACCACAGCAAACCCAAACTCCACGTTTAAAGCAGAAGAGAGACTGTTCTCAGGTCAGATTCTGTAGCTATGGTCCATACTCCTTTGCTGTTGCATCACTGTATTTACTCATACCAACTACTTTCGAATTTGAAGGATCCAATTGAAACTCCAATGGTGCAACAGGTATGTTTTAAACCTATTTCTTTAACTGGATTGTTGTTCTAACTTCTTGCTCTATGTTGATTTCAGTTTAAGTTGTATAAACAGTTATGTTCTCATGTGATGCACATTACAAGTGCTGCCCATGTTGTGTAGTTTCTCACACTTATATTCTGTCTATGCTGATGTGTCTTAAAAATATATGAGTTGAACTGTGTCTCTATCTTGATTAGGGAACATAACTAGAATGATATGGAGAATACAGTGACCATAGTACATAGATATATGTTTGTTTCATGCTGTTATCATGTACACCTTACTACTGAACCGGTTTACCAAAATGACTTTGGTATACTACAAGCTAAACCTGTGATGTGTCTTCTTGTTTCTCTTGTAGTATGCAAACAGAATATTGGACAAGAGCACCCCACTATGAAATGGTAGAGAAAGAATGCAGATAAGGTTCAAGATAGTGAGACAACCCTGTTGGTCTCCAAGAAAGGTGATGAATACAATCTTGTAGACAGTGAGAAAGCCCCATAGTCCTGCGTTAATGTAGTGTTCGAGTTACTGGCCAGTACCGCTAGCACAAGCTCTTTGAACTCGCTGCCTGAATTACTTTGGCTTCTTGAGTCTCAGCTACAAGCTGAAAGGCATCAGTCATCTGTGCTGCGGCAAGAAGCCGAAGGACTGAGGAAGTCCTTGCAGAATTCAGATGCGTACTTTCTTGTGCAACAGCAAGCGCTGGAGGATTTAAGCGCCAAACAAGAGAAAGTTAATAAGCTTGCTAAGCATCTTGCCAGCATTATGCGTACCCAGGATATTGTTTCTTGAACTCTTCTGAAGTGGTTTCAGTTCTGGACTTGTTTTGTTGCGGCGTTTATATGCTGCTGTGTTCCCTATATTTGCACTAGTGGTGAACTTTGATGCCCAGTGGATGTAATATCTGTAATAGCCGTGATAGCCTAGCATAAGTTTCTTGCTTATTTATTTCCTTGTTGTCTTGTTTATTTGTTTGCTTGTAGTCAGTGCGGTTCTTTTTCCGCGGTTTGCTAGTGGCTGCAATAACCTATTTTTTAAAACTAGGCCACAATAACCATGGGCTAATATTTACTATAGGGACACTTGGCCTCCTACGGGCCGTAGAAATAGTGGGCCTTCTACAGTCGTAGAAATAGTAGGCCTTCTACAGGCCGTAGAAACATTGGGCCTTCTACGGGCCCTATCATCAATGGGCCTTATATGGGCTGTATGATCGGTTGGCCAAACATGGGCCAATAACAGGCCGCATTATGGCCGTAAACGGGCTAGAGCTGGAATCGTCCATTTATGGGCCGACCATAACGGGCCATCGTTAATAGGCTATATTTGATGACGCTATGAAACCGGCCCAATGTATTAACGGACCACAAACGGGCCGACCGTAACCACGGGGTGAATTTGGCCCACAAGCAGAAAATTACAGTAACGGGTCGTAAGTAAATGAATGCTCGAAATCAGCCCAAGAATAAATGGGCTCTAAGAAGGCCGAAAGATAACATGGGCTGGAAACGGCCCAATTGAATAACGGGCCATTAATGGTTATAAAGTGATACACTGTTCATTACGGGCCAGTTTCACCACGGGCCGTTAATGGGCCTAAAGTGATACACTGTTCATTGCGGGCCAGTTTCACCATGGGCAGTTAATAGGCCAAGAGTTACATAGGGCCGAAATACGTCATGGGCCATACATGGGCCAGAAGTGAAAACGGGCTGGAATCATATTGGATGGCCTAGATGACGCTACTGGGCCTAATTCGGGTAGGGCGTAACGGGCCTTGGGTTAGCGAGTTGTAAATGGGCTATATGCAAATAGGCCGTTAACAAGATTTCCATGGGCAGGCCCATCACCTTCTGACCAAGTCAAACGGGCCGGCCTTTTCACAGGAATGGGCCTCTGTTGGGCCGGGTCACGTGTCGACGTATCATAGGCGCCTTCTATCCAATGAGTGGATGACATCTGTCCCAACAATGAGCCGACACGTGTTTCCTCCACCCAATGACGATTTTACACGTGGAAAATCCCCATTGGTCGAGGCTGTTAACGGGTATCGGATCCAAAACCCGACCCGATAGCTTAACGGCGTTCCGTTACGGTTGATGCCACATGTCGGTCACCCTTGACGAAAGCACTTCTATGACGCGCGATTTATCGTCATGGAAGTGGACACTTCCGTGATGATAATTTTGGTAATGTCATGGAACACTTCTATGACAGCACAGGTATGACTATCTTGATTTTGTCATAAATTTGTCATGGATGTACATGCATGACAAAAAATGCGACCTACTGTGACAAACACGTATCATCACGGAAGTGTATTTTTTTGTAGTGCCAGTTCAACACCTTCCTCGACCATTTATCTGTAAGTATGGTTATGTATGTAAACTAGTAATATCATCTTGCTCTGTCCCATACTTTCTAGGTTGCTCATAATGAGACTCCCATAATTTTCAACATATGAGGTTCAAGTTAGATAGCCAAGATGATGCAACCAGACAAGCTTGCACCAATGTTTTCAAGTCTTCTCTGCGATAGTATCGGTATAACTTGAGGAAAACTCACTTTGAAGGCAAGGCTAACAGTGAACTTTCCCAAACATCTCCAGTGCAAAATATATCGGATGAAGACTGGAGGGGCCTTGTTAAACACTGGTCTGATCCGAAGTATCAGGTACACTATATATATATGTGATCAGATGACATGTTGAAGTCCTATTTACGCATGTGCCACACAAATCTATCTTCTTGTAGGTGAACTGTTCAAAGAACAAGGCCAACCGTACGAAAGTGAAATTCCAACAGACGACAGGATCTCGTAGCTATATTGCACACTGCGAGGCTCTTGTAATTAGCTGCTGTTTCACTCTTTTTGTTGTACCATATTATCAGATCTATATTTACTTGTTCGAAATGCAGAGGAAATCCCGCAAGGACCAAAAAGTACCTGAACCAAATGTTGTGGAAATCTTCAAGGACTGTCACACCAGCAAGAAGAAGGGCATGACTACACCAGTCAAAGCCGCTGTTGTAAGTCCTTAATCCTCATGCCTTTTAACTACTACTTACTCTGACTTGTGCCTTGAACTGCATGGTTTGCAGCCACTGTCTATTACTCTTTTCAATTTTATACACAATTGTCTTAGAGTATCATTGCACCTTACAAGGTTTAAAAGAGAGGAATGATGTTCCTTTGATCTTGACCCGTAATCTAGTTCCATGCTGGACTTGCCCACACAACGTTACAATTGCCTGTTTGTTTGTTCTCAGTTGTTTTTTTATATGAATGATGTCATAGTATGATTACCGTATTATGAACTTCGTCTCTTTATCCTTAGCCCTCAATACAATGTGAAGAAATAGATAATACATTAGCGATGGTACATGGTCATATGTTTGGAACCTGGTTTTATTATGTACTTTGTAATAAAATACAACTAATATTTTACATGGGTTCACCAGAATAAGTTTTGTATATAGATCAAAGCTATTTTGTTTGGTTTTGATGCCTCGTTAATATCTTCTATTCTGGTACTACTAATGTAAAACCTCAACTTTTCAGCAAGCTATGGAAAAAATGGTGGAACCGCCACCTTCGGAAGGTGGCGAGGCAACTATAACCGCAATGACAGCTCTTGCTGCAGTTGGTCAGTACATGTCCACTAACAATGTCAAAAGCACGTTCCTGCGTAATAATGGGTTAGTTGTTAAGGCAATAGCGTCCAAACTGCCTCATGATCAAGATATGCAAGCTCAAAGCAATGTTGTATCTGCGCTCCAGACACAATTCCATTCCCTAAGAGAGACCCTTTGTGAAACAAGGAGAGACATTGTTCGATGTCATCAAGATATGCATGGTTTTGAAACCAGACTATCAGACATTTGCTATGTTGTTCAGGAGCCTAGGGGAAATGATGGGGAGGGTTATTGTGCTCCATCGGACAATACAGCATGAAAACATAACAGTCGGGTCAAATGAACTGAGCTTCTGAACTTCTGGTGGTGCATTTATCTGCTAGACTGTTAAGTTTTATGCCAACCTTCCTTTTGTTATATAGTTGTAATTTGTTTTGGTGCGATACAAAATTTATTCTTAACGTGCAGCCACCGTCTGAAGAAAACAGCAAGCCATTTTTGTATAGTGTAGGGTGTTCCCTATATTTGCACTGGTGGCGATCTTTGATGCCGAGTGGATTAATCTGTGCAATCGCCTTAATAGCCTAGCATTAGTTTCGTCCTTATTTATTTCCTGGTCTTCTTTTTCCCTGGTTTGCTAGTGGCCACAACTACCATGGGCCATATACGGGCCGTCGGATCCATGGGTCTCCTACGGGCCATCGATAAATGGGCCTCCAACAGGGCCGTAGAATCGGTGGGCCTCGGGCCGTCGGATAAATGGGTCTACATAGGCCGTAAACGGGCGTAATTGGTATCGGCCCAGCACGGTAACGGCCATTAACAGGCCGTAGGACAGCAAAGGCTTAATTCTGTCACATGCATAATGAGTCGTTAATGGGCCAGAATATAGGATGGGCTAGAAACGGCGCAACGGGTTAACAGGCCAGAAACAGGCCAACTCTTGCCATGGGTCGAAATTGTTCCTGTAGGGTAACAGGCCAATAACGGGCCGACTCTTGCAATGGGCCGAATTTGGCCCATTAGGGGAAGAGGCCAGTAACGGGCCGAAAGTAATCGAGGGCCGAAAAAGAGCCCAAGAACGTATGGGCCGTCAATAGGCAGAAAGCTAACATGGGCTGGAAACGACCCATGTAACTCACGGGCCGTTAACGGGTACAAAGAAAATTACTGTTCATTATGGGCTAGAGTCACCATGGGCCTGTAAAGGGCCGAAATATACGAAGGCCTCATATGGGCCGAAAGACATCGTGGGCCATACATGGGTTGAAAGTGAAATGGGTTGGTGTTATATTCGACGACCCACATGACATTGTTGGGCCGATTTCCTTTAGGGCCTAACGGGTCGTGAGTTAACGGGCCGTAAAATGGGCTATTTGCGAAGAGACCATTAACAGGATTTTCATGGGCAAGCCCATTAACTTTTGACCAAGTCAAACGGGCCGGCTTTGTAAGCTACATGGGCCAGTGGTGGGCTGTGGCACGTGTCGACATATCATAGGCGCCTATCTGACCCACTCACGAGCTGACACGTGTTTCGTCTGGCCAATAAGAATTTTACACGTGGAAATTTCCCATCGGCCGGGGCTGTTAACGGGTTATCAGATCCAAAACCCGACCCGATAGCTTAACGGCGTTCCGTTACAGTGGATGCCACGTGTTGGTCACCCTTGACGAAAGCACTTCTGTGACGCGCGATTTATCGTCATGGAAGTGGACACTTCCATGATGATAATTTTGGTAATGTCATGGAACATTTCTACGACAGCACAGGTATGACTATCTTGATTCTGTCATAAAATCGTCATGGATGTACATGCATGACAAAAAACGCGACCTACTGTGACAAACACGTATCATCACGGAAGTGTATTTTTTTGTAGTGATTGTTAGAGTTTATCCCTCTACATCATGTCATCTTACCAAATGCGTTACTCTGTTCTTATGAACTTAATAATCTAGATGCATGTTGGATAGCGATTGATGTGTGGAGTAATAGTAGTTGATGCAGAATCGCTTCGATCTACTTGTCGCGGACGTGATGCCTATATACATGATCATGCCTAGATATTCTCAAAACTATGCACTTTTCTATCAATTGCTCGATAATAATTGGTTCACCCACCATAATACTTATGCTATCTTGAGAGAAGCCACTAGTGAAACCTCTGGCCCTAGGTCTATTTCTCATCATATAAGTTTCCCATCTATCTTTATTTTGCAATCTTTACTTTCCAATATATATCATAAAAATACCAAAAACATTTATCTTATCCTATTATCTCTATCAGATCTCACTTTCGCAAAGTGGTCGTGAAGGGATTGACAACCCCTTTATCACGTTGGTTGTGTGGTTCTTGTTTGTTGGTGTAGGTATGAGGGATTTGTGAGGATCCTCCTATTGGATTGATACCTTGGTTCTCAAAAACTGAGGGAAATACTTATGCTACTTTGCTGCATCACCCTTTCCTCCTCAAGGGAAAACCAACACAGTGCTCAAGAGGTAGCACAAACAAAGATGTTGTTGTTATTCGTCGCAAGTTTCTTCATCCTAACAATCTTTCTGAGTTTCTTAACTTGACTAATATATATGGACATCTCATTTCCCCATATGCAAAATGGGTCGAACAGTGGGTCTAAGCCTCTGACAACAAGACCTACATGTGCAAGACCAAATTGTAAGAAACCTAAATATTAGAATGATTCCTACAACTGCACAATAATGTGTTATTTGCCAAAGGACCATGCTAGAACAAACCTCGATGGCCGCAGTGTCTCCCATTGTTTCCCTGCAACACACGTAAGGATGATCTTTATCAGCTTAACTGAGGTTGTCATACTATCAGTAGAATATGTATTGAGTACAACGAAATTCGATTTATTTCACATGTGTAATAGTACAAAATTGTACCCACGGCAAATGAAAATCAAACTGCAGAACTGAATCAAATAGTTAAATGGACAGCAGACCAAATGAACGAAAATAGTTAACTGAGCATGACATTGCAGAACAGAAGCATGTACTAGAAGATAAGACAGTTAACAAAACAAAGAATGCTTGAGAACACTACTACAAAATGTAGCAATTGTTGGACCAAACTGTTAACTGAACATTACATTTCAGAGGACCAAAGTGTTAACTGAACATTACATTTCAGAGGACCAAACTTTTAACTAAACATCATATTGCATATTAACATTACAGAGGACAAATCACTAGAAGGCATTGACGGTGGCCTCGAGAAAACAACACGAACTATATTTTATAGTAGACAACCGCGTGGCGGTGTCGACGGTGGCCTTGAAGGCGAGGTGCTCCTCCAAGATCTAGCGGTCGGCACGCATGGCAGCCATAGCGACCTCGTGCGTGCATGCGGCCGCGATTTGCTTCTCTGTTGCCAGATGCTACTGCGTGAAAAATGGTGTGGGCGACGCTTAATTGGAGGAGGGGGACAGTGATTTCAGCAGAAGGTGTTGCACCATCGATTGGGGCATGTGGGGAGGGAAAGGAGGAGGATAGTGTGGGTAGGGTGTGGATTACCTGACCATTTTGACGAGGCCGCGCAGCAAGAAGAAGGGTCGGCGGCAAGGAGGCTGCACAGCAAGAAGAAGGGTCGCTGGCGAGGAGGCGAAGCTGCAAAAAGAAGGGTCGCGGTTGAGGAGGCGTCACTGCAAGAAGAAGGGTAGTCGACGAGGAAGTGGCACTAAAAAAAGAAGGGTAGCCGGCGAGGAGGTGGCTGAGGGAGTCCTGGATTAGGGGGTGTTCGGATGGCCGGACTATGACCTTTGGCCGGACTCCCGGACTATGAAGATACAAGACTGAAGACTTCGTCCCGTGTCTGGATAGGACTTTCCTTGGCGTGGAAGGCAAGCTTGGCGATACAATATGTAGATCTCCTCCCATTCTAACCGACTCTGTGTAACCCTAGCCCTCTCCGGTGTCTATATAAACCGGAGAGTTTAAGTCCGTAGGACGAACAACAATTGTACCATAGGCTAGCTTCTAGGGTTTAGCCTCGCTGATCTCATGGTAGATCAACTCTTGTACTACCCATATCATCAATATTAATCAAGCAGGAGTAGGGTTTTACCTCCATCGAGAGGGCCCGAACCTGGGTGAAAACATCGTGTCCCTTGTCTCCTATTACCATCCGCCTAGAGGCACAGTTCGGGACCCCCTACCCGAGATCCGCTAGTTTTGACACCAACATTGGTGCTTTCATTAAGAGTTCCTCTGTGTCGTCACCATCAGGAAGGATGCCACACCCCGTCTGATGAGGACATCAATATCACCATCTTTAAAGACGGCGCTATTGCTAAAGGAGTTTTGGCTATTGGACAAACTCTCCGGCTAGGCGGTTTTCTAATGACCGCCTATTCGGCCGCCGCGCCAACGATGATTTCTCGGGTCATCGAAAGCGATCTCCACGTCAACTCGGAACTCACCGAGCAGTTAGATCCGATGGAGCTCTCTTCCTTAAACGAGCTCTTGGATCGCATCGCCGCCCTAGGAGTCGCTACAGACTGCGATCAGATTGGGCTTAAACCCGATCCGAGAGAGATTGTCTCTCCCGAGGTCACCCACCACGTCGAAGTGATGGAGGAACAATGCGGCGAATCTTCACCCATCCTAAGGACCAGATATGTCTCGATTCCTGATCCCTCCAAGCCAGATACCCGCGGAGGGGAGGACATCACTCAAGCCCTGAACCTAAAGTCAGGCAGCGGGCCTGATTCATTGGACAACATCCAAGAACCCAAGCTTCCGAGTTCAGAAAGTTCTTGGCCCCTGAGTCTCAGATTGCGCGAGGTTCCGGATTTATCTCCACCCGCCCACCCAAATATAAGGGATCTATCCCAAATTCGGCAAGAGCCCAGAGAAACAGTACACCATTACTAGGCCAGATTCCTCCTGGTTATGAATAGGATAGAGGACTACCGCGAGGGGGATGCAATTTCATTCTTCTGCAATAACTGCACTAACATTGGGATCCTCAACGCCATAAGTCGCCGTGAAATTACATGCTTCGCCGACTTAGCATCCATAGTACGAACATATTGTGCGACCGAAAGCGTTCGGAATACCAAAACAAAATTCTGGGACAATCCAGCCCTGAATACAATCCCAGTCCGAAATAAAAGGGCGCATTATCGCCCGGCACCTGGGCCAAACAACAAAAAACAAACACCCTCTATAGGGTATGGAACCGTACTGGAGGGATGGCTCAATGGACCCTGTAAAATTCATAGTACAGAGGGTGTCACACCAACTCATAGCCTTAGAGCATGTTGGATACTCCGGCAGGTGGCCAGAAGTGGCGAGGAGCTCCTAACTCTAGAATCCGCAGAGCACCACCCCAAGAATACAAGTACGGTATCAATAGTCTTCGAGACTTTGACATCAAACAATGTGCGGAAACGAACGCTCCGCAGCCTTACCGAAGTCTACCAGGTAGCAACAATAAACCCATGGAGTGACACGGCTATTACCTTTAATGCCAGTGACAAACCTAAATTCTGGACAGCCCGAGCACCATCCGCACTGGTGCTCAGTCCGATAGTGGACGGCTTTCGGCTTTCCAAGGTACTCATGGACAATAGCAGTGAATTGAACCTCATTTATGAGGAAACCCTTCGAAAAATGGAAATAGGCTGGAGCCGCATTGAGCGAAGCAACACAACCTTTAGAGGAATAATCCCCAGTCGGGAAGCGTGCTGTACTAGAAAAATCACACTGGATGTAGTGTTCGGCACGCCGGAAAATTACAGATCTGAGGAAGTCACATTTCAAGTAGCCCCATTCAGCAGTGGATACCATGCTCTATTAGGACGAGAGGCATTCACAATTTTTCAAGCTATACCCCATTACGGGTACATGAAGCTCAAAATGCCCGGACCCAATGGAATCATCACTCTTGCTAGTGATCCGGACATAGCGCTCCACGCTGAAAACAAGACAGCCGCACTGGCCCTTGAGGCATTATCTGAAGCCCTAGTAGCCGAGGAACTAACTGCGCTGCGCTCCACGGTGGACAGGGACGATGTGATACTCGACAAAAGATCCAAGTCCACCTCCTTTAAACCAGCAGATGAAATAGTCAAATTCCAAGTCCATCCAACGGACCCAACAAAAACGGCCTCCAACGGGGCACAATTAAACCCTGATGTAGACGCCGCACTGCGAGAATTCCTACGCGAAAATTGGGACATTTTTTCCTGGCACCCTTCAGACATGCCAGGAATCCCACGCAGACTGGCCGAGCACAGCCTGAACATCCTAAAAGGATTCAAACCTAAGAGACAAGCCATGGGAGAGGAGCTAGCCAAACTATTGGAAGCCGGATTCATCAGAGATATAAAACATCCGGACTGGCTAGCAAACCTGGTGATGGTACCAAAGAAGGACAAATCCTGGCGCCTATGCGTCGATTTCAAAGACCTCAACAAGGCTTGCCCAAAGGATCCCTTCCCCCTCCCCCGCATTGATCAAATCATCGACACCACTGCAGGACACGATTCATTGTGTTTCCTCGACGCATACTCCGGCTACCACCAAATCAAGATGGCAGAGTCAGACCAAGCGGCAACGGCATTTATCACCCCATACAGCCCATTCTGCTTCAACACAATGCCCTTCGGGCTCAAAAACGCCGGCGCAACATATCAGCGCATGATTCAGACATGCCTGGCCAACCAGATCGGCAAAACAGTTGAAGCATACATGGATGACGTGGTCGTCAAAACCAAGCATGTCGAAACTCTAATAGACTTCTTGAGGCTCACGTTCGATAACCTCCGAACATACGACCTTAAGCTTAACCCGGAAAAATGCGTTTTTGGCGTACCAGCCGGAAAGCTCTTGGGCTTCATCGTATCCGGTAGAGGAACTGAAGCAAACCCAACCAAGATCCGAGCTCTGTCACAATTGGATATTCCAAAGGACCTCAAACAAAAAAAAATTGACTGGATGTGTGGCGGCTCTTAGTCGCTTCATCTCCCGCTTGGGAGAAAAGGCATTACCCCTTTACCGCCTCCTCCGGTGCACCGAACACTTCGAGTGGACGGATGCCGCCACGGCTGGACTCGAAGAAATAAAAGCCATATTGGCAACAAACCCGATCCTGGCCGCGCCTAACATCGGCGAACCAATGTTGTTGTACATCGCGGCAACTCATCAAGTTGTAAGAGCAGTGCTCGTCGTCGAACGAGAAACGGACGGACACAAATTCCCTGTCTAGAAACCAGTCTACTACGTGTCCACTATCCTCACTCCATGCAAGTCCCAGTACCCGCATTACCAAAAGATAGCGTACGCGGTGTTCATGGCGTCCCGGAAGCTACGACACTACCTTCAAGAGTGTTCAATAACAGTAGCCTCCGAAGTACCTCTTAATGATATTATAAACAACCGCGACGCGACAGGCCGGATTGCCAAATGGGTCATTGAGCTCCTCCCGTTCGACATAACCTATAAGCCACGACAAGCTATCAAGTCGCAAGTTTTGGCCGACTTTGTCGCTAAATGGACTGAAGCCGAACTCCCTAAAGAGTACGACAAACTGGATCATGCACTTTGACGGCTCCAAAATGCTAGAGGGTCTGGGGGCTGGCGTCATTCTGACGTCCCCAACAGGAGATACAGTTCAATATGTACTCCAGATAATGTATACGGACTCCAACAATGCAGCCGAATATGAGGCCCTTCTACATGGTCTCCGGATGGCAGTCTCCATGGGCATTCAACGCCTAGAGGTGCGCGGGGATTCGAACCTCGCAATATCCCAAATAAATGGAGACTTTGATGCCAAAGACCCGAAAATGGCAGCTTATCGCAATGTCGTCCTAAATATGTCAGCTCGGTTCGAAGGGCTCGAATTTCACCATATAGCCCGGGAAAACAATCAGGCAGCAGACGTCTTGGCACGCATCGGTGCAAAGCGCGACGCAGTCCCGCCCAACATTTTCTTGGAAAGGTTATTCAAGCCATCCGTACAGTGGGAAGGGGAATCCGGAAATAACAATCCGGACCTAGCCGCACTACCTGACATCGAACATTCTGACGCAACGGAAGACTCTGCCAACGAGGTAACACCCTCAGCCCACGTAATAATGGCAGTAATTGCCCCGTGGACAGAACCATTCTTAGCCTACTTAACTAGGCAGGAACTTCCTGAGGACCAAATGAGGCATGCTGCATAGTGCGGCGATCTAAAGCCTATAAAGTCCACGAAGGAGAGCTTTATAAGAAAAGCACCACCGGGGTCCTTCAAAGGTGTATCTCCGAAGAGGAAGGGCGGAACCTCCTGGCTGAAATTCATGCCGGACTCGGCGGGCACCACGCCGTAGCCCGGGCCCTTGTAAGCAAGGCCTTCCGTACTGGATTTTACTGGCCGACGGCCCGGGGAGATGCTCAAGACTTAGTCCAGCGATGCGTCTGTTGCCAATTATTTGCTAACAAAAGCCACATGCCACCTACCGCCCTCCAAACTATACCCATTACCTGGCCTTTTGCGGTCTGGGGGCTTGACATGGTTGGACCCCTTAAAGGAGGAACACACAAGCAAAAATACATATTGGTCATGGTGGACAAATTCACCAGATGGATAGAGGCCAAGCCTGTTAAGACGGCCGAATCCGGACTGGTGATAGACTTCATATCAGGGGTCGTACACTGTTACGGCGTTCCCACAGCATCATCACGGACAATGGCACGAACTTTATGGCCGACGAGGTTAAACTCTGGTGCAAAAACATGGGCATCAAGCTCGACTACGCTTTAGTCTATCACCCACAAACTAACAGTCAAGTCGAGCGAGCCAATGGTCTAATCATGAGCGGCATCAAACCCAGATTAGTGCGATCCCTCAAGGAATCTAACACGCACTGGGTAGAGGAGCTCCACTCCATACTCTGGGGGCTGCGGACCACGCCGAATCGCACTACCGGATTCACACCATTCTTTATGGTATACAGCACAGAGGCAGTCCTGCCCTGCGACATAATTCATGACTCACCTCGCGTGCGAATGTACGAAGAAAGCGAAGCCGAGCTTGATCGGCAGGACAGTTTGGACGCATTGGAGGAGGAGCGCGACGTGGCAAAAGCTCGTTCCGCATTCTATCAACAGCAGGCTTGAAGATATCAAAGAAAAGAAGTACGGGCCAAAACTTACAATGTTGGTGAACTAGTTCTACGCCTGCCGGACAAGAAAAAGGACAAACTCAAGCCCAAATGGGAAGATCACTTCGTAATCGACCAAGTCCTGACTGGTGGAGTGTACCGTCTACGAAATGCATCGGATAACCGACTCGAGCCGAACCCATGGAACGCAGCACGCCTACGAAGATTCTACGCCTAACGCCGGACTCTGTGTTCGTCTCCTTGCTCTGTCTATTTTTTACACATTTGCCACCTTATATTTCTATCCTTCTCCTTTTTTTTTCTTACAAGCCTTTAAGGGCTCACTTGCGCATTGTTCGCACATAATTGACGTGCTACCCGCGCTCATTATACCTGGGGGCTTCTTTATCATAAGCTTGTATACACGAGCCTCATGCCCAACACATGTGTCACACTTCCGCATGTACCTTTTACTCACCATTATATGCATCAATATGACTTAAGTTTTGGCCAAGCTAGGTTGCCTGGCTCCTCTGCTTACCCCTACGTTCCCGATTGTTCGGCTAGGTGGTAAAGGGAGCACCTCTGCGATTGTTACTGCCGGGTCAGCGGATGTGTACCTCAGACTGGGTGAAGCCGAAAGCTAGCGTTCTTAAGGGAATATTCGGTTGGTGACCTAAAGGATGATTTTTCACTTGTTTATTTATCCGCCCCCAGATGATTTTCTGCTTTTTTTGCAGTCCGGACATGCACTTTACGGCATGCCTCCCAGGGAAAGGAACCCCTAACGGAACTATTCTCCCTGGAAGATGTTTCTTACTAACCATGTAATATAACATAACTTGTTGGGCACTTGTCTGCTAAAGCACTAATGACCCCTACGCCTGGTCTCCACGCATGCCCCGGTTCTTACATAACCGAGAGGGTATTCGGACGCACTGTGGACTATCGGGTCCAGAGGTTGAAGCGAAAAGGTCCACAATGACAAATGATCTACAATCCGGCTACAAGGCATTTTACATGTCATTTTAAATTACATAGTCAATTTGACTGGGTATATTCTTCTTCAATACCATCCAACAGGCTGTCCAATTTACAGTCCTGTTGGGAATACTTGGCGGCCAGCTCTACCTGGTCGTACACTAAACTGATAGGGATCTCCTTCCCATCGGGCCCCACAGGTCCGACCTCGGCCATGTGGTTTGGGTCAGCCTTCGTGTACCGCGTGTTCACCATGGCCCAGGCCTCCCTGGTGCCTTGACGGCAGGCTGATATCTTCCATAATCGGAAGCACTGCCATGCTCCCTTTAGCTTCTCGGCAAGCTCTCCAAGGCCTTCGGGCATGGAGAGGGATGGCCACAAAGCCTGGACGACGCCTTGAATCGCCTGCCGAACTCGTTCGTGCAGTTGCGATAGCTCGGGAAGAAGGTCACCCGTAGAACCGGGCATTTCCTCCGCAGGCCGACCTGTCAGCATACCTATAGACATAACTCTGTTAATCGACTTCCTCGCCGAACTCTTTTTGGAAGATTCGTTCAAGCACTTACTAAAAATGCCGCGTCGAAGTCGCCGATTCTCCTTTATGGTATCCGACAGATGAGCACGAACATCCTTTAGTTCCTCGCCTAGCTGGGTATTGGCATCTTGAAGCTTGTTCTTATCTTGCCTCACCCTCGTAAGCACGCTCTCGCCGGCCTTTAACTCGCGCAAGAGTTGTTGCTTGTCCCGATCCACTCCAGCGCCATTTGTACTCTTATTGTCAGAATTGCACACATGCCACACTTCACAACATACTCATCTTTTGAAGCATACATTACCTTAGGGGGTCTCCTTGGTATTCCCTGTGGCGGCTAGTGCGGCCTCAAGTTGGGCCTTGCACTCTTCCAGCTCTTGGACAGTTGCATATTCCTTTTTGTAAGGTCCTGCATAACAAATGATCCTTAAATCAGTTATTTTAACTGTTTCAAGTCTCGGGGGCTACTGACATATATAACCATCAGATTTACTCACCCGTATGTCTTTTACATACTGCTTTGTGGCTCTGGCTAGACCATTTTGAGCGGCACGGAGGTACGCATCTCCCATATTAAAGGCGTCCAACGCCTCTTGGGAAAAACATGCGTCGCGAAGAACAGTCCGGCGACGCCTGTGGTTCATGGCACTCTCCACCTCTGAATTGGTGGCAGATAGCCCGTCTGTGTCCTCTGTCAGAGGAGCGTCTAGTGCGCGCCCCGTGTTCGTCTCCGCTTCCGGACCCAGCCTTGAAGCCTGGCTGGTGGATATAGTCTGGCGGGCGCTCTTTTTCCTGAAGAGAGCAGGAGCGTGAGTATGCCTTGAAGGCATAAAACCTGGGCATTAAAGTCGCACGCCATACCGTTGCGTCGGCATCTCGATCCGGTCCGCACTTCTTTTTAGCCCGCTGGGCCTCGATGGCCCTTGTTGGCTAGCCACCGCGGGCTTGGCCCTCCGCCTCAAGGACTTCCCCTGCAAAACACGCCATTGGTATACGGCGATCAAAAATAAGCACGGATGGATCCTCTTGAAAGTACTGGGACTTTGGTCTTTGTTACCTTTGAGGATGGAAGTAGTCCGGGATAATCGGCCGTAATGGCCACTAAGGTGTTGTCCTTACTCAATTGATGAAACACCCCATCAATCAGCTCCAGCATAAGTCCGGGTCCTCTTAGGAGTCCGGGTTGAGCGACCGTTCTGGGTCCTCGGGTTGTGGGGGAAGGCTGTTTATCTCCTTTACAGTCTGGCGTAGCTCCTACGTTAAAATTGCTAGACTAAGTACTTAACTATGGGAATTTGAAAACGGATAGGCAAGTGAAAGTGTTCGCTCACCCATCTTGGAGGATTGTGCATAGAGAATCCGCCCCGTGGGTTGACACGGAGGAATTCCTCCTCTTCTCCCTTGTACAAAGCGGATAAGATCTTCGTTAGAGTGGCAGCCGAATCCGGCCCCTTGCGACCGCACCGGGTGGCGTTGTCCTCCCCGTTGAAATCCCACATGGGGTGGCCTCTGTACTGAAGCGGCTGCACCCCCCGCATAATGCATGTGGCCATGACCTCGATCATGGTAAGTCCGGAATGAGCTAACAACCTTATCCGGCTCATCAGGTAAAGGACGTCCCTGTCAGTTTCCCTCTGAGGGCTCCGTGGACACCAGCTCATGTGTTTCTTCAAGGGATCATTATTGAACTCAGGGAGGCCGATCCGTACAGGGTCCGACAGGGGGACATCTTCTATATAAAACCACTCTGAAGGCCAGTCCTCGGAAGCCTTCTTTGGGGTTCCAGATAGATATCCGGTCCCCGCGATGCGCCATAGTTCGGCTCCGCCCACTTGATAAATCGACCCCTCCTGAGAGCGTGGCACGAGGCAGAACAACTTCTTCCATAGCGCGAAATATGCCTCGATGCCCAAAAACAGCTCGCAAAGGGCCACGAAGCCCGCGATATGCAGTATGGAGGCAGGCGTGAGGTTGTGCAGCTTGAGGCCATAGAACTCCAGGAGCCCCCGGTGAAATGGATGAATTGGAAATCTGAGCCCTCTTTTTAAATAAGGGACAAGGCATACCCGCTCTCCTTTAGAGGGATTGGGGACGCTCTCTGCCTGCTCTCCGCCATTATAGGTGACAAGCCCGGCTCGAACTGGGACCATGTATGCTGGGGGGAGGATCCCCTTGGTTTGGAGCGCTACTAGCTCGCTGTGCGGGATGGAACACCTCTCCCAATCTCCGGGCCGAGGGCTGGAGGGGCGAGAGGAGGAGCTGTGTTAACCTGCCATGGTAGAATGGATCTCTGTCGAATGCGCTCCGATGAATGCTCGCGGAGGGAATATGGTGTGGTTCGGATCTAAATCCCCGTCTCTTTTATAGGCGGCCCATTTGCGCAGCTAAGGGGGTAAATGAAAAAAGAACCCCTGTCTTTTCGCATTCTTTTGACACGTGGAAGATGGCCATTATTGGGCGCGGAAGCCAAGGAGTGCAACATTCATCAGAAGCTGGACACTGTTCGACAGGTATATGGGATTTGGAGAACAACCCGCCTTGCAATGCCGAAGACAAATTTACGTGCCGGACTCATCGTCATTGAAGCCTGGTTCGGGGGCTACTGAGGGAGTCCTGGATTAGGGGGTGTCTGGATGGCCGGACTATGACCTTTGGCCGGACTCCCGGACAATGAAGATATAAAATTGAAGACTTCGTCCCGTGTCCGGATAGGACTTTCCTTGGCGTGGAAGGCAAGCTTGGCGATACGATATGTAGATCTCCTCCCATTGTAACCGACTCTGTGTAACCCTAGCCCTCTCCGGTGTCTATATAAACCGGAGAGTTTAAGTCCGTAGGATGAACAACAGTCATACCATAGGCTAGCTTCTAGGGTTTAGCCTCTCTGATCTCGTGGTAGATAAACTCTTGTACTACCCATATCATTAATATTAATCAAGCAGGAGTAGGGTTTTACCTCCATCGAGAGGGCCCGAACCTGGGTAAAAACATCGTGTACCTTGTCTCCTATTACAATCCGCCTAGACGCACAGTTCGGGACCCCCTACCCGAGATCCGCCGGTTTTGACACCGACAGCGGCACTGCAAGAAGAAGGGTCGCCGGCGAGGAAGCTGGGTTGCCAGTAAGCAGCAGTGAAGGTTTGAACTTGGAAAGCAAGGAGGGACAGTGGAAGTGTGGCTTTTTGCGGGAGGGACGGGGCGAGGAGATAGATATTTCCATATTGGCAAAAAAAATTGCTCGGTGCCGTGAGAAACTAGCGCGCAAGTGTGGTTCAAGCGGGGGCGGTGGACTATAGACGACGAAGGTTCCTGCATAAGCCAGACAAGACGATGCGCCAAGATATTTTATACCGCATACCACATGATTCTTTCTAGTAAACTGTTTGTGGCATACCTGATTTTTTTCAACATGCTTTTGAAGACAAAATGGTGTTACGGAGGTAAAGGATGGTGTTTGAATTGCTAGAACATTTATGTACAGTGAACATGAAACTACATAAGTGTCGTGTTTAAATTTGGAATTATTCCGGGTTCATTTGGCATTTTTATGGATTGATTGAGTTTCTCGGCATTTAATGTGCATAATTCAAATTTGAACTACAAGCACATGCTCGAGTGCACCAAAGTTTGTTGAAAATGCACATGTGTGTCTTTGGGTGAATTTATAAGTCCCATGCAAGAAATGGGAATGAAATTCAAACATCTGGGCATCGTGGCTCGGTCGAGAACATTGAGAAACTTGGTTTTTAAATTCCTGGAAATTTAAAACTCGCCTGAAAAATCATGAAACTTGGCATGGTCTCATTTCATGGCACCAACATGTTGTGGTAAAAAAAATTGGCCGCATTTGGACAAGTTTTTGGTATAAGCTTTTTGCAAACAGGAGCTTCTCTCGAGAAGACTCGTGGTTCCCGGGGGGGGGGGGGACGTGTCACCTTTATGTTCGAAACGATATACGCTGCCTCCCCCCCTCTTTATTTTTTTACAGAGGCAACATAGAACTATATGAGTGTCATGTTAAAATTTGGAATTATTCCGGGTTCGTTTGGACTTTCTTATACATTAATTGAATTTCTGGTCATTTAATATGGATAATTCAAATTTGAACTACAAGCAAATGCTCCAATGCACCAAAGTTGGTTGAAAAATCACATGTGTGTCCTTGGGTGAATTTCTAGGTCCCATGCAAGAAATGGGAATGAAATTCAAACATCTTGGCGTCGTGGCTCGGCTGGAAAGATTGAGAAACTTGCTTTTTTAATTTATGTAAATCCAAAACACGCCTGAAAATCATGAAGCTTGGCATGGTGTCATGACATGGCACCAACATGTTGCGGTAATTTTTTTCCCGATTTCGGACAAGCTTTGGTATAAGCTTCTTGAAAGCCGGAGCTTCTCTCAAGAAGGCTCGTGGTTCCGAGAGGAACGTCTCACCTCCGTGTGCGAAACGACATACGTACACTGCCTTCTCCCACCTTAATTTTTTTACACAGGCAGATTAGATCAAATAGAAGTATCATGCTAAAATTTGGAATTATTCCGGGTTTGTTTGGCCTTTTTTATACAGTAATTGAATTTCTGGTCATTTATTGTGCATAATTGAAATTAAACTACAAACACATGCTCTAGTGCACCAAAGTTGGTTGAAAAATCACATGTGTGTCCTTGGGTGAATTTCTAGGTCCCATGCAAGAAATGGGAATGAAATTCAAACATCTGGGCGTCGTGGCTCGGCCGAAAAGATTGAGAAACTTTGTTTTTTAATTGATGTAAATCCAAAACACACCTGAAAATCATGAAACTTGGGATGGTGTCATGACATGGCACCAACATGTTGTGCTAAATTTTTTGGCTGAATTGGGAGAAGCTATGGTATAAGCTTCTTGCAAACCGGAGCTTCTCTCAAGAAGGCTCGTGGTTCCGGGAGGGAACGTGTGCCACCTCCGTGTGCGAAACAACATACGTACACTGCCTTCTCCCGCCTTAATTTTTTTAGACGGGCAGATTAGACCAAATAGAAGTATCATGCTAAATTTTGGAATTATTCCAGGTTTGTTTGGACTTTTTTATACATTAATTGAATTTATGGGCAATTAATGTGCATAATTCAAATTTGAACTACAAGCACATGCTCCTGTGCACCAAAGTTGGTTGAAAAATCACATGTGTGCCCTTGGGTGAATTTCTAGGTCCCGTGCAAGAAATGGGAATGAAATTCAAACATATGGGCATCGTGGCTCGGCCGAAAAGATTGAGAAACTTGGTTTTTTAATTCATGTAAATCCAAAACACGTAAGAAAATCATGAAACTTGGCATGGTGTCATGACATGGCACCAACATGTTGCGGTAAGTTTTTGGCCGAATTGGGACAAGCTTTGGTATAAGCTTCTTGCAAACCAGAGCTTCTCTCCAGAAGGCTCGTGGTTCTGAGAGGGAACGTGTCACCTCCGTGTGCGAAATGACATACATACACTGCCTTCTCTCGCCTTAATATTTTTACACACGCAGATTAGACAAAATAGAAGTATCGTGCTAAATTTTGGAATTATTCCGGGTTCGTTTGGCCTTTTTTATACATTAATTGAATTTCTGGGCATTTAATGTGCATAATTCCAATTTGAATTACAAGCACATGCAAGAAATCACATGTGTGTCCTTTGGTGAATTTCTAGGTCCATGCAAGAAATGGGAATGAAACTCAAACATTTGGGCGTCGTGGCTCGGCCGAAAAGATTGAGAAACTTCATTTTTTAATTCTTGTTAATCCAAAACACACATGAAAATCATGAAACTTGGCATGGTGTCATGACATGGCACCAACATGTTGTGCTAATTTTTCTGTCGAATTTGTGAAGGCGCACACATTAACAATCAACAAAGTTTTTTTGGAACAAGTGATGTCACGGTACAAATCGGAAAAACAACTATTATTGAAACCGTGGGCGCTCTACTTAACAATTACGTGCCGCCACGGGTCCCTTTTATTATTTGCTAGGATGTGCCGTGCGTGGTAGCTATTTGAGTACGGGAGGCGTGCGATCAGGCCCCCGCGCGTGCTCATCGGGAGGAGAGCCCTTTTTGCTCTTTCTGTCGCGCACCTCCCTCCCAACGTATCCATTAATGGCGCCTGAGCCCCTGTTTCACGGCGTGGCTATGTTATAAGAGATAAAAATGAAAATCTAAAAAGAAAGTTTTGCACGGATCTTGATGATGAATATAATGACAATGATAGTGGATAATGAAAGCACAATTGCTCCCTGGGTGATTTTGGTAATTAATGTCAACATATGTCTTGTTGGACTAATACTTCTACCTAGTATATTTCAGATAAGTTCAACATTGGAGTGGCATGGACAAGAGGATGTGGAACCCCTTCAAGATGCTAAGGACAAACATCGGCAAAAGCTCAAGACTCTATATTTTCATTTTAGTGATCCAAGATTACATTGAGTCCATAGGAAATCCAATACTATTAAAAGGGGATGAGGTGTTGCTTAATGGCTTGCTTTCTCAAAGTACTTAGTGATATGCTCCAAAGCCCTCAACCACTTCCTCACTTCCACATATGTCCTAAACCTAGAAGTTAAACTCGGCCCCACCAATTTGATCTATCCGACACCACCGAGTTCATTTGACATAGCCACTGCCAAACCCTAATCAGTTTGGTCTCACCGATGGGATCTCGGTCTCATCGAGATGGGCTTGCAAATTCTCTGTTACCTGCTGCAACAATTTTGGTTCCACCGAGTTTGCTAGACCAATCGTTTGTTTGCTCATTACCAAAATCGGTCTCACCGAGTTAGAGTAATCGGTCAAACTGGGTTGAGGATTTACCCTAACCCTTGCACATCGGTCCCACCGAGTTGACCTTGTCGGTCCCAGCGAAAACTCTAACATTCACATTTTGACCTGAATCGGTCTTACCAAGTTTCACCATTTGGTCTCACCGAGTTTGGGAATCTGGGTGCAATGGCTAGATTTTGTGTGGAGGCTATATATACCCCTCCACCCACTCTTTATTCGTGGAAGAGCCATCAGAACGCGCCTACACTTCCACCATTCATTTTCTAAGAGAGAACCACCTACTCATGTGTTGAGACCAAGACAATCCATTCCAACCACAAGAATCTTGATCTCTAGCCTTCCCCAAGTTGCTTTCCACTCAAATCATCTTTCCACCATAGCCAAATCTGTGATAGAGAGTTGAGTGTTGGGTAGACTATCATTTGAAGCACACACTACAAAGAAAAATACGCTTCCGTGATGATACGTGTTTGTCACAGTAGGTCGCGTTTTTTGTCATGCATGTACATCCATGACGATTTTATGACAGAATCAAGATAGTCATACATGTGCTGTCGTAGAAGTGTTCCATGACATTACCAAAATTATCATCACGGAAGTGTCCACTTCCATGACGATAAATCACGCGTCACAGAAGTGCTTTCGTCAAGCATGACTGACACGTGGCATCCACCGTAACGGAACGCCGTTAAGCTATCTGGTCGGGTTTTGGATCCGATAACCCGTTAACATCCCCGACCAATGGGAAATTTCCACGTGTAAAATTCTTATTGGCCGGACGAAACACGTGTCAGCTCGTCAGTAGGTCACATAGGCGCCTGTGATATGTTGACACGTGCCACGGCCCACCATTGGCCCATTTAGCTTACAAAGCCGGCCCGTTTGACTTGGTCAAAAGTTAACGAGCTGGCCCATTAAAAGCCTGTTAACGGTCTGTTTGCAAAGAGCCCATTTTACGGCCCGGTAACTCATGGCCTGTTAGGCCCTAACAGAAATCGGCCCAACAACGTCATGTGGGCCGTCGAATACAACACCAGCCCATTTCACTTTCGGCCCATATGAGGCCTTCGTATCTTTAGGCCCTTTAGAGGCCCACATTGACTCTAGCCCATAATGAACAGTAATTTTCTTTGTACCCATTAATGGCCCGTGATTCACATGGGCCGTTTCCAGCATGTGTTAGCTTTCGGCCTATTGACGACCCATAGTCCTTGGGCTCCTTTCTGGCCCTCGATTACTTCCAGCCCATTACTGGCATCTTCCCCTAATGGGCCAAAGTCGGCCCATGGCAAGAGTCGGCCCGTTTCTTCCCTGTTAACCTGTTGCGCCGTTTCCAGCCCATCCTATATTCTGGCCCATTAACGACCCATTATGCCTATGAAAGAATTAAGCCTTTCATGTCCTCTGGCCTGTTAACGGCCTGTTACAATGCTGGGCCGAAACCAATTATGCCCGTTTACGGCCCATGTAGACCCATTTATCCGACGGCCCGAGGCCCACCGATTCTACGGCCCTGCTGGAGGCCCAATTATCGATGGCCCGTAGGAGACCCATGGATCCTACGGCCCGTATATGGCCCATGGTTGTTGCGGCCACTAGCAAACCAGGGAAAAAGAAGACTATGAAATAAATAAGGCTGAAACTAACGCTAGGCTATTAAGACGATTGCACAGATTACATCCACTCGGCATCAAAGATCGCCACCTGTGCAAATATAGGGAACACCCTACATTATACAAAAATGGCTTGTTGTTTTCTTCAGCCGGTGGCTGCATGTTAAGAACAAATTTTGTATCGCACCAAAACAAATTACAACTATATAACAAAAATAAGGTTGGCATAAAACATAACAGTCTAGCAGATAAATGCACCACCAGAAGTTCAGAAGCTCAGCTCATTTGACCTTTTGTTGCTTTTTTTGGCTTTTTTTGCTGACTGTTTGGCTTTTTTTGCAGCTCGTGTAGCATGGGATGCCCTATTTGTAGAATTTTCCACTAGACTTTGACCTTCTATTCACCATCAGTACCAGTAGAATCTGCAGGATTCATCCGCTTCTCATTCCATGTCATTATGTGTTTCTTCCTCTTTCTTTGTGCCATGTTAAGTCAAGCCGACAAGAAAAACGAATAACAATTTAGTTCTTCAGAACAAATTGATGTGTGATGTAGACAAACTGAACTTCGATGTTAGACAACCACATGATAGGAGGATGTAATATGTATGGAAAATAGGACGGAAGAGATAACCAGAACTATGATGCGTAAACTAAGAAGAAGACATTTCACCAAATTAGAAGCAATGCAATGGAAGGTAGACACCAAATGAAAGATGCTACAAATATCAATCTGCCAAGTTAACAGTGTCTCATCATAAATGGCGTTTAAACAAATGTGGAGCAGTACAAGAAATAAATCATATGCAAGATGCAAACAACATCACACTACCAAGTTAGAGGTCTCTCGTCATTAGTGCTATTGCATATTCACAGCATATGATGTGTAAACAAAGGAGAAGAATTAGAAACAATGAGAGCTCGACACCATATGAAAGACGCAACGAATATCACTCTACCAAATTAGAACTGTCTCGTCATAAGTGCCATTTCAACAAATTAGTAGTACGAGCTAGAAAACAATGCGAGATGTAACCTATATCACACTCCGAAGTCAAACGTGTCTTATGATAAGTGATTGTTGCAGGTTACACAATTGTAGTAATTTGATGTAAGAACATGGTGTGATAGACCACTCTCATTTCTCGTGCTATATCTCCCATGCCCCCCCCCGCCAGCCCCTCTATCTATGCCTCTCTCGAATACGTAATACAGACACATACCTCTCTAGGCCCTGTCAAATGCATCAACTACACATTCACACATGTTATATCACGTACCCTATTGATCTAAAAAGCCCTCTCTTCACGTTTATTTCGCATACAACATTCCTTTTGAATAAAGTGTGGCCAAAAAATCATTTTATAATTTCTACATATATACAACATTACAAAGTTATATGGAGGAGTACGAACGCTAATTTGCATTGCATGGTGCCCACAATGATATTTATTCCGCACTGTGAATTTGTATATTTTTATACTATATATAAAGTTAGTCATAATAAAGAGAAACGAAGAGCATCTCTCTCTCCGTCGCATAACCCCCCTCTAAGCCCCTTTCACGTATGCACACAAACTATCTCCAGGTCCTCTAAAAATAACCCCCCAGCACATTCACACATGTTTCATCTTTCTCTCGCGATATATAGAATGACGATCATTGTAATTGAAGCGAAAGCATCATACGTACATTGGACTTTAGAATCCACTCATTACGGTCACCATTTACGTTTAGTGGTTATTATACAGTCATGGGCTCACCATATAGCTCTGTATTTGCTCAAGACATGACTAGTTGACCAGTTAAACGCTCCACGTGGCACTGCTACATCTTGAGCTTGCGTTGGTTTTCCTTGAAGAGGAAAGGGTGATGCAGCATAGTAGCGTAAGTATTTCCCTCAGTTTTTGAGAACCAAGGTATCAATCCAGTAGGAGGCTTCTCAACAAGTCCCACGAACCTACGCAAACAAACAAAGAACTCGCTACCAACGCGACAAAGGGGTTGTCAATCCCTTCACGGCCACTTGCGAAAGTGAGATCTGATAGAGATAATATGATAAGATAAATATATTTTTGGTATTTTATAATATAGATGCAGAAAATAAAGATGCAAATAAAAGTAAATTGGAAGCAAATATGATAAGAGATAGACCCGGGGGCAATAGGTTTCACAAGTGGCTTCTCTCAAGAGCATAAGTATTACGGTGGGTGAACAAATTACTGTCGAGCAATTGATAGAAAAGCGAATAATTATGACGTTATCTAGGCATGATCGTGTATATAGGCATCCTGTCCACAACAAGTAGACCGACTCATGCCTACATCTAGTACTATTACTCCACACATCGGCCGCTATCCTGCATTCATCTAGAGTATTAAGTTCATAAAAACAGAGTAACGCATTAGCAAGATGACATGATGTAGAGGGATAAACTCAAGCAATATGATATAAACCCCATCTTTTTATCCTCGATGGCAACAATACAATATGTGTCTTGCAACCCTTTCTGTCACTGGGTAAGAACACCGCAAGATTGAACCCAAAACTAAGAACTTCTCCCATGGCAAGAAAGATCAATCTAGTAGGCCAAACCAAACCGATAATTCGAAGAGACTTGCAAAGATAACTCAATCGTATAAAAGAATTCAGAGAAGATTCAATTATTATCCATAGATAAATCTGATCATAAACCCACAATTCATCGGATCTCGACAAACACACCGCAAAAGGAGATTACATCGAATAGATCTCCACAAGAGAGGGGGAGAATATTGTATTGAGAGCCAAAAAGAGAGAAGAAGCCAACTAGCTGCCGCTGCTGAGGCCATGAAGGGTCGTGCGGAGGCTCTGCTGGGGAAGTTCCGGGCCTTCAGCACCAAGCCGAAGTGAGGCACTGCCGGTCCTGCAGTTGGCTCCGCCTCCAACAAATGACTCCGTCGCGGCTCCTGTTCTGCTTTCAGCTCCTGCAAAATGCATCGTGCCTCGGGGAGGCGTTTAAACTTGTGTTTGGTGTAGTGATGACAGTTATGGACTATAATATTTGCTTTTGAATTCCTTGAGATTTGCGCTCTTCCTACTTGCTTATGTTCTACACCGGCAGAGCCCGGCCCTGCGCATACCTCAGCCGCCGTTAGCCCCGACCGGAAATCAGGACGGGACCAAGGAGTGAGGGGCTACGTGACAAGTTAGGCTCCTGAGTCACGATGCTCAGGAGTCCCCCTTGACGCACGAACAGCAAGTAGGGAGGTGAGATGTGTGGGTGAATCTACCATTCTACGTCTGCAGAGCCCAGCCCCGCGCATACCTCAACCCTCGTTAGCCTTTCAGAACTAAGGAGTGAGGGGCTACGTGACCAGTTAGGCTCCTGAGTCGCAATGCTCAGGAGTCCCCCTTGACACCCAAATGGCCTTCGTACCTTGGCTCCGCTCGGGGAGGGACGCGCGACGAACCAGGCCCGAGGGGCCTGGCTGGGTGGCGTACGTCTGGGCGTGACCCAGGCGCAGCCCCCATGCCCAACCCCCTCGCGCGGCACTCCCGAGGGGAGGCGTTGCGATGAGGCCAGACACTGAGCTCTGGGCTCCCTCAGGTTGATGCGGCCGGGGGCCACCCTCAGTTGTTTATCACCAGCGCAGAGCATAGCACTTCCGTATGTGTATGGGCATAGCCGCTCCACGGCAGTGTCGTCAGCCAGCGCGGAGCATGGTGCTTCCACTGGTGCGTGGGAGGGGGCTCCCCTTCGGGAGGAGCCCCCGGGGCGTGTACAGCCCCGCCCTGACACGTGGCTGGCACGGTAGGGCCTGAGGAGGTGTATCTGAGCACCCGTGAGCCAGCATGGGACCCACGGGGCCCTACCTCAAGGCGGGTTGCGCCTGGCACTCGGCCTTAACTTGTGATGTGTTCCTGCAAATTTGGCCAGATGCTGATGCTCTACGTCCTCGGGTCCCGGCCCTCGAGCGGGTCTCAGCCGTCACTGGTTTGCCGTGGACTAAGCCAGAGGGTGAGGGCTAGAGGGCCAGTAGGAGCCCTGAGTCGCGATGCTCAGGTACCCCCCCCTTTAATGCGCAAGCTTGGTTAGATGCCGACGCTCTACGTCCTCGGGTCCTAGCCCTCGAGCGGGTCTCAGCCGTCGCTGGTTTGCCGTGGACCAAGCCAGAGG
>NC_041385.1:639241702-639257954 GCF_002162155.2 Triticum dicoccoides | reverse complement strand
CCGTTAACGCGCAAGCGGCCGACATGAAGGAAGAAGAGGTGCCGCGGACAGGCATCAAATAACAAGCATGATGGGTCGAATGCATGGCCTGAAAATAAACACTAGAGGGGTACATGCCGCTAGGTCTGACCCGAGCGACTTGGGGATGATGCAGCCCGAGGGGCGCCCCCAACAAGGTGAGCTAAAAGCATGAAGAAAAGGGATACATGCCGCAGGGACAGACCCACGCAGCCTGAGAATAGTGCAGCCCTGGGGGCGCTCCCAGTTGGAAACGAAACTTGAAAGATGTTACCTGATAGCATTGAAGATGAAGGGGTGTTGAAGCAGCAGACATCGTGGGCTGCGGAAGCCGATCCTCACGAGCCCCCAGGCCCAGGAGCCTCGGGAGGCTCCAGAGGCGCTGGTGGCTCCTCACGAACCATCTCCATCTCCGCCAGGACTGCTGAATGTCTGGCCTCCTGAGCCTCCAGGATGCTTCCCATGAGGCGCTGGCGCACAGCAGCCGCTTTCGGCAAGCCGTAGGGCATGCGAAGTAGCTGTGGGGTGTGCCTTCGCAGCGCCCCACACGTGAGGGCCAGAAGCGCTCCTGAGAGGCGGCTCGGTTGAGCCCTGGGATGTCGATGCAGACGCGCAGCCCACCATCCTCGCCTGGATGGGGAGCTGCAGCGGGTAAGCGGCGGCTGCCACTCATGACTCTTGACTCCTGCAACCCCTGCGTGATCTGACTGACAAACTCCTGAGGGTTTGGCCCTCCTTGCCTTGCTCCTTCCTGGGGGAATCGTGCTCCGAAACACGCCTCCAAGTGGTGCCTCAGCGCCTCCCTCGTGACTTTACCATGGTCAGTGGCCCTCCAGGAGGGAGCCCCTGAGCCCTGCCTGAGGAGGGCGCCGGGCGTGCCTTCCAATGCAACAGAAGGAGGTGCCCCCTGAACAGGCGCAGACCCTGAGGGGCCTGCCTCCTGAGGGGTCAGGCCTGGCTATGTCTTCTTCTTCTTAGGAGAGGTTTCAGGGAGCCTCCCGCTCCCGCGATCTGGGTCTTCAAGTGATGCGGCCTGAAAAGCTCGCTCCAGGGAGCACACTGCGTCTCTTTCTTCACAGGGCACTGTGATGACTCCGCCACTTCCTAGCATCTTGAGGACGTTGTAGCCGTGATGAGTCATGGCCATGAATTTGGTGAGAGCTGGGTATCCAAGGATGGCGTTGTATGGCAGGCGAATGTGGGCGACGTCGAAGTCGATGAGCTCGGTGCGGTAGTTGTTGCGCGCCCCGAATGTGACTGGGAGGCGGACCTGCCCAATTGGAACCGTGGAGCCGTCGGTGACTCCGGAGAAAGGCTTGGTTGGCTGAAACTGATCGTAAGGCACTTGGAGATTGTTGAATGTCTCTACGGACAGGACGCTGAGCCCTGCCCCACCGTCGATGAGGGTCCTGGTGAATTGCACGTGGCTGATGACTGGGGAGCAAAGCATCGGGAGGACTCCGGCTGTGGCCGCACACTTGAGCTGATCCGCTGAGCTGAACGTGATGGCGCATGCCGACCACCTGAGAGGGCGCGTGGCCTCGAGCCTGGGCAGGACTGCATTCACCTCGCGGGTGAACTGCTTGAAAATGCGTTGAGAGGCTGGGGCTTGAGCTTCGCCCAGGATGCAGGCGATCACGCGCGGCTCCTGGAAGCCCCCAGCCCCCTTGTCCTGATGATGGTCCTCGTTTCTCCTTGGCTGTGGCGGCAGTGGAGGGAGGCCTGCGTTTCCTTGTGGATGATCCTCGTGAGGCTGATCCCTCCAGTCTCCCTCACGAGGCTGGCCCTGCGAGCGATCATCGCGAGGTCGGTCGCGCCACCCTTGGCATGGGCCGCGGTCTTCCCAGTGTCCTGCGTTTCTTCCTCCACCTCGGTCGTAGGCTCGATCGTTGTGGTCAGGGCGTCGGCCGGTCCTCCCTTCTCGCACGGCTCAGAGCTCTTGACATTCGTTGGTGTTGTGGGTGTGGAGGTCGTGGTACACACAGTACCGGCTGCCTTTGAAAGACTCGGGTTGATCTTTGCCCCGCTTGGTGTCTGGCTCTGCCGCGAGCACGGCAGCCCCCTTGCGCTTCACGTCCTTGGCCTTGGATTTCTTCTCTTCTGGGTCTGCGGCTGGCAACTTGAGGAGGGAAAGGCGCCCTTCCTCAGCCCTGGCGCCCTTGGTCGCCAAGTTGAACAGCTCCAAGTAAGTGCACAGATCTTCATGCATCGCCAGCTCCTCCTTCATCTTGATGTCACGCACGCCGTCGGAGAAGGCTGAGATAATGGCCTCCTCGGTCACCTTGGGAATCTTGAGACGTGCGTTGTTGAAGCGTTAGATGTACTTCTGCAGGGTCTCCCCTGGTTGCTGCTTGACGCGGAGCATGTCGCTCACGGTGGGGGGCGGTCGCGAGTACCTTGGAAGTTGGCGATGAAATGGGTGCGCATCTCGTCCCAGGAGGAGATCGTGCCAGGGGCCAGGTTCAGGAGCCAGGTACGGGCCCCATCCTTGAGTGCCATGGGAAACCAGTTCGCCATGACCTTCTCGTCCCCGTTGGCGGCTTCGATGCCCAACTCGTAGAGCTGGAGGAACTCCGCAGGGTCGGCCGTGCCGTGGTAGCGAGGAGGCAGGTCTGGCTTGAACTTGCAGGGCCACGCGACGCTGCGCAACTCGGTGGTGAAGGCGAGGCAGCCAGCTGTGGCCACGGGAGGCCTTGGGTGACGAGGAGCTTGGTCTTGCGAGTCCCCATGCGCTGCAGCTAGGAGCAGCGCGGGGTCTTGGCATGCTGGAACAGGAGCGTGGTCGCGACGGGCCGGAGCAGGGAGCACTCAGGCAGCTTCTTGGGGGCGAGGGACCTCTTGGCAGCTCCGCTCTTTCTGCGCTGGCACCGGACGGAGCGGGTTCTGCCCAGGGGCCACGCGCCTTGGGGCCAGGGCGCCTTCTTGATGGGGAGGCGGCTGAGGTTCCCCCGGAGCTTCATCGCCCGCGCGGGGCGGTGTCGGATTTCGGGTTCCGGCAGACCCTCTAGGTTCGAACACTGGGGTGCACGCGGATATTTCGCCTTCTACCTACCTGCACCGCATCACCTCGCTAGGATCTAAGCTATGAAAAGAGCAACACAAGAGACACAGGGTTTATACTAGTTCAGGCCATGATTGTGGTGTAATACCCTACTCGAGTGTGTGGTGTGGTGGATTGCCTCTTGGGCTGATGATGAACAATACAAGGAAGAACAGCCTCGTGAGGGGAGGGGTTCTTGCGTTGGTGATTCTGGCTAAGGTACGATCCGTCCGTCTCCTGCCTTGAGAGTGGCTAGTCCTATTTATAGGCAAGGGCCCTGGGCCTCTTCCCAAATATTAAGCGGGAAGGGCGTCAACAATTGGCCATTTTGAAGGGGAACATCTAGTACACTTATCCTGACTAAAGTTGGTCCTCGCCTGCCAAAGGCTCTTGTGGTGAAGCCGGCTTGGGCTCCACGATGACCTCCATCCTGCCGTTCTGCTGGTCTTGGTCTTGTTGCACCGAAATGGCTGCCTTTGCTTGATGCTCTTGCATGCGCTTGCTCCCTTTGCACCAAAGAGGAAACAAGGACTCTACATAGGCTGGCGCCCGCCTGGCGCCCTCGGTCGTCATGGCTTGCATCACGGGTACCTCGTGAGGTGCCCCACCTTGATCTCTCTGCCTCCTCGCGAGCCAGCCTGACGAGGCCGTGCCTGAGGAAGCTTCCTGTCATCCGCCTCGCGAGGCTTGGCCCCTCGCGAGGGTCTTGAACTTGTGCTGATGAAGATGGGCCGCGCTGGGCTGCCCCTTGAGGCACACCGCAGGCCGCAGGCAGGCAAGTCTGGGGACCCCCATTCCCAGAACACCGACAAAAGTACTACTACACATGCCCCTAGGGGGATAGATTGGTAGGAAAAGACCATCGCTCGTCCCCGACTGCCACTCATAAGGAAGACAATCAAAGAAACACCGCATGCTTCAAATTTGTCACACAACGGTTACCATATGTGCATGCTACGGGACTTGCAAACCTCAAAAGAAGTGTCTCTACTATCCACAACCACCCACTAGCATGACTCTAATATCACCACCTTTATATTCAGACATATCATATTCAGCGATCTACAAGTTTATGTAGGATTTTATGACTAACCATGTGAATGACCAATTCCTGTCATCTCTCTAAATTGATATAAATGAAGCAAGAGAGTTAGTTCCTTTCTACAAAAGATATGACCACGCTCTAACAAATATAAATGAAGCAAAAGAGCATTATATAAATGGCGGTTTTCTATGTGAAGAGAAACAGGCAATCTAAACTTCAAACGATATACGTGAAGCACATGAAGCATTCTATAAAGCCATACTCAAAAGATTTAAATGAAGTGCAATGAGAATTCTATAAATCAATTAAGGACTATATCATACCATCATGGTACATAAAAGAAAAGTGAAAACTAAACGCAAAAGACGCTCCAAGACTTGCACATAATGCATGAACGAAACGAATCCGAAAATATACCGATACTTGTTGAAAAAAGAGGGGATGCCTTCCGGGGCATCCCCAAGCTTAGACGCTTGAGTCTCCTTGAATATTTACTTGGGGTGCCTCGGGCATCCCCAAGCTTGAGCTCTTGCCTCTCTTCCTTTTCCTCATATCGAAACTTCCTCGATTAGACACTTCATCCACACAAAACTTCAACAGAAAACTCGGTAAGATCCGTTAGTATAAGAAAAACAAATTACTACTCTAAGTACTGTAGCAAACCAATTCATATTTTGTTTTTGCATTGTGTCTACTGTAATATAGCTTTTCCATGGCTTAATCTACTGATATAAATTGATAGTTTCATCAAAAGAAGCAAACTATGCATCAAAAACAGAATCTGTCAAAAACAGAACAGTCTGTAGCAATATGAACATTCACCATACTTATGGTACCCCAAAAGTTCTACCAAAATTAGGAAAATTAAACAATTTGTACATCAAGACAGTGAAAAATGAGTCAGAACCATTTGACGTTCCAGTTAAAAATGTAAAATCGCGCACTACAGGCAAAGTTTCTGTCCTGCACCGTACACACCAACAAGCATTGTAAACATGCTAAAGGCAAACCTTGGCACATTATTTTTAAAATACAATGGAATTGTACAAGGGGATAATTATTTTTGATGAAAAGTTTCTGTAATCAAGATTCACAAAGTTTCGGTGAGCATGAACAAGGTTCAAGGCTAGCTCCCACTTCAACAATGCTTGTCTCTCTCACTTTCACTTTCCTTTTTGAAAAGTTTTTAGGTTCCCCTCTTTATTTTTTTTTTGTTTTTAAACTATATGAAAGCACTCAACAGAAATAAATGACTCTCTAAAACTTCCGGGTTGTCTCCCTGGCAGCGCTTTCTTTAAAGCCATTAAGCTAGGCATATAGTGCTCAAGTAATGGATCCATCCGGATCCCAAGGTATATCAAAGCCAATTTTAATTAACAATGATTTGTAATTTAGTAGTGAGCACAAAGTAACATATATCATGCAACAACGAAGTCTAACTCTTTTCCTATGCATCGACATGTCAAAACAGAAGAATTCATGCACACCAAGTAAAGGCCAATGCATAGTATAAGCAGTTTCTTGCAATTTTATCATATTGGAAACATAGAGAGGTGGAGATATAGTCCTCACTCATAATACTTGCAAGTAGGAGCAGAAAGCACATGCATATTATATCTATCAAAATCATCATGTGCAATGGTAAAAGGCAACCCATCAATATAATCCTTAATAAGCACAAACTTCTTCAATATAGTGTAGTTGGGAGAATTCAAAAGGATAATAGGATTATCATGCGTGGGTGAAATAGCAACAATTTTGTGTTTAACATAAGGAACTGTAGCAAGTTCATCTCCATAAGCATAATTCATATTGGCATCTTGGCCACAAGCATAGCAAGCATCATCAAAAAGGGATATTTCAAGTGAATTAAAGGGATCATAGCAATCATCATAGCAATCATCCTTAGGTAAGCACGAAGGGAAATTAAACAATGTATGAGTTGAAGAGTTACTCTCATTAGAAGGTGGGCACGGGTGATCAATCCGCTCTTCCTCCTTTTGTTCTTCGCTCTCCTCATCATCTTTTTCATCCGATGAGCTCATAATTTCATCACTTTCTTCTTCCATAGCTTCCTGCAAAATATTAGTCTCTTCTTGGACAGTGGAGACTTTCTCAATAAATGCATTAATATAGTAATTTTATTCATGATTTTCATAGCAATGTCTAAGTATAGCAAGATTTTCAGGCCTATAAACATCATCATCTAAAGCTTCATACATTTCAAACAAAGATTCAATTTCATAAGCAGCCTTAAAAGCAACAAATTCTTCAATTTGTTCAACATCATAGTAATCATATATACCATTAGCATAAGAAGATATGGTTTTATCATCATTAAATTTGCATGAAAAGGGAAGCTGTGGGGCCTTCATCCTAGAGCAACAAGTAATATCATATCTCAAGCATAGATCCCGAGCATACCAACGCAACATAATAAATTGATCCCATAATAGTTTCCCTTTTTGTGTCAAGCAATAATCCCTAAAGTATTCACGTTGATCCGACATGTCTCCCATTATAAAGTTGAATGGGGTTTTCTCAGGATTATCAAAGTAGTACATAATATCTTCCACAAAGTGAGAATCGAGGGATTTAGGAGTTGCCCCATCTCTATGAGTAGCAAGTACACCTAATTTTTTTGGTATTTCATGTTCCATATCCATAACTAAAGATAGAGAACAACTTAGAACAGCAAATAAAATTTACTTAGTGATAAAGCAAACAAGCACACACGAGAATATGCATCCCACGCTATGACTCCCCGGCAACGGCGCCAGAAAAAGGTCTTGATAACCGACAAGTGTAGGGGATCGCAACAGTTTTCGATAAGTAAGAGTGTCGAACCCAACGAGGAGCTAAAGGTAGAATAAATATTCCCCCAAGTTCTATCGACCACCGATACAACTCTACGCACACTTGACGTTCGCTTTACCTAGAAAAAGTATGAAACTAAAAGTACTTTGTAGTTGTGATAGGATAAGTTTGCAAGATAATAAAGAACACGTAAATAAAAAGTAGGGGCTGTTTAGATAAAGAAGCAATAAAGTAAATATAGCGATTGTGGAAAAGTGGTGGTAGGAGTTGTGGAATTGTCCCTAAGCAATTGACTATGTTACTAGACCGGTAATCACTATTGCAATTCTATTTGAGGGAGAGGCATAAGCTAACATAGTTTCTCTACTTGGATCATATGCACTTATGATTGGAACTCTAGCAAGCATCCGCAACTACTAAAGATTCATTAAGGTAAAACCCAACCGTAGCATTAAAGTATCAAGTCCCCTTTATCCCATACGCAAACAACCTACTTACTCGGGTATGTGCTTCTGTCACTCACGCCACCCACCATAAGAAAATCATAAGCATATTGCAAACCCTACAGCGGGGATCCCTCACACTTGCGCGACACAAAGAGCACCATAGGACAGCACCAATAATAAAACATGGAACTCAAACCAATCATAGCAATTCAACAATCACCGATCGGACAACGAAAATCTACTCAGACATCATAGGATGGCAACACATCATTGGAAAATAATATGAAGCATAATGCACCATGTTCAAGTAGAGGGTACAGTGGGTTGCGGGAGATTGAACCACTGGATATAGAAGGAGGAAGGTGATGGAGATGTTGGTGAAGATGACGGCAGTGTTGGTGAAGATTGCGGTGATGATGATGGCCCCCGGCAGCGCTCCGGCGCCACCGGAAGCAAGGGAGGGAGAGCCCCCCTTCTTCTTCTTCTTCCTTGACCTCCTCCCTAGATGGGAGAAGGGTTTCCCCTTTGGTCCTTGGCTCCCATGGCGTGGGAGGGGCGAGAGCCCCTCCGAGATTGGATCTATCTCTCTGTTTCTGCGTTCTCAGATTCTACCCCTTCACCGTCTCTTTAATATCCGAAGATCCGTAACTACGATTGGGGTGAATCTTTCGCCCAGATTTTTTTTCATAAAATTAGCTTTATTACGGCAAAAGAAGGGCATCAACCACCTTACGGGTTGCCCACGAGAGTGCCAGGCGCGCCCAGGGGGTGTGGGCGTGCCCCCCTATCTCGTGGCCACCTCGGACACCGTTTCGCGTTGATTCTTCCTCCGGAAAATCCCAAATATTCCGAATTAGTTCTCCGTCCGTTTTTATCCCGTTTGGACTCCATTTGATATTGGTTTTCTACGAAACATAAAACATGCAACAAACAGGAACTGGCACTGGGCACTGGAACAATAAGTTAGTCCCAAAAATAGTATAAAAAGTTGCCAAAAGTATATGAAAGTTGAATAATATTGGCATCGAACAATCAAAAATTATAGATACGACGGAGACGTATGAACATGTCGGCTACTTCCGTGGCGAGGCGGGACATCTCTCGTGCTTGCGCTTCCATGCTCGCCTCTCCCTGGTGGCAATATCTCGACCCATAACTCACGCTAGACATGGCAGACGAAAGGGAACGATGATGATTAACTTGTTTGTTTTTTGTGGATGAGGAGTTCAGGAGGAATGTGCAGTCACCTTGGAGTAGTAGTATTTATAACCAAGTACTAATACGCTCCTAAGTGGGAAACCATTTAGTTTTTGATCGGTGTGAACATGTTTGCAATTTGGAATGTGACGGGATGCATGCTCAAAATTTATTGACGATTCTATAATTTCTAAGTGTGACACTATTCTCGGATGGCATAACGTGGGCACGCTTTCTCGTTCGCGTACGTAGCATTTGGTGCACCAAAATAGGCAATGTCAGCACACGTCTTGTTCCAAGAACTGTGTGCGCTCCTTATTACCATCGTGCACACTTCTTTTAATTAGAATGTGTGCCAGTCTAGCGCACACACGTTGATCTGTCTAACTATTTCTCTTTGTTGTGGTTAATTGCAAATAGTTCATTCATGTAAAGTGTATGCCATCAATCGCACACACCTTTGATCTGGGTGACCGTTTCTGTTTTGTTGCCTAATCGCAACCAGTTAATCCTTCTGAAGTGTATGCCCTCAATCGCACACACCTTTATCTAGTTGTCTGTTTCTGTTGTTCTGCCTCATCACAAATAGATAATACGATTGAATTGTATGCCGTGCATCGCACACGCAACTAAAATCTGAACCGTGTTTGATGCATCCATCATCGCAAACGTTTTGCATCTTTTTTGACGGTTTTTTACACCACCGTTTGCGATTATTTCATTGCACACAGTTTCGTCGAAGGGTCTCTAATCGTAGTGCGCATTAGCAGCATCCTGCAGTAGTGATTAGGACTACCAGAAAGTTGTTCTTTCATAACAAGATTCAACAAAGCGGCATTAATTTTATAAGATTCCGCACTAGTGGCGGGAGCAATTAGAGTACTAATAAAATCATTATTATTAGTGTTGGAAAAATCTCGCAACTTAGTATTTTCTTGAGACATCGTGACAAAGAAAGCAATCTAGCACACAAGAAAACAAGAAGCAAACGAAAAAGGCAAACGGAAAGAAGGCAAATGTTTTTTGTATTTTTCTGAACACCCATGCCTACTATTGGACATCTTGACTTAACTAAGGATGGCAATCTGGTTGACCGGTTTACCATTCTATGATTCGTTCGTTGTTATATCTATGTGCCTCCCATCCCGATATTATGCAAAGTGTGTGCATGTGTGCACGATATCAAGAGGCTCCTAAAGAATGTCTTAAGGTCGTGAAAAGGATAGTGAGATATTTAGTTCATACACCAAACTTTGGCAGGTATCCTAAGAGGTCATATTTTGATCTTGTTGTCTATTCCGACTTGGACTACGCCGGTGAAAAGGTTGATAGGAATTCCACTTTGGGTACTTTTCAATCTCTTGGTAGGTCCGTTGTCTCTTTGTCCTCCAAGAAACAAAACTCAATATCCTTATCGACTGCCGAAGCGGAATACATTGTCGCCGGATCATGTTGTGCCCAATTACTTTGGATGACGCAAATTATGGGATACATGTGGTACATGTTCCATTGCTCTGTGACAATGAGAGTGCTATTAAGATTGCTCACAACACCGTGCAACATTCTCGAACTAAGCATATTGAAGTTCGTCATCATTTCATTTGTGATCAATTTGCTAAAGGAGACATCAATCTTAAGCATGTTCGTACCAATAAGCAATTGGCGGATATAATCACTAAACCACTTGATTAAAATGTATTTTGCCGTTTGAGAGGTGAATTGAATATCGTTGATGCCTCCAACTTGGAATACAGATTCCATTTGGATACATGCAAGGCATGAGCCTTTGAGACTAATCCTTGATACTTCTCTTATGATGATGATCATTTGTCTTGGATATATATATTTGCTCCCCTTGCATGTCATATAACCCTTGTAGGTACTTGGATGAGCCTAAATCTAGGAGATTGAAAGTCATTCACATCTTGAGCAATTTATACGTCACCAAGTATCCATGGTTCGGTTGTTGAATCCAAGGAAGCATGAACTCACTCAAAATATCCTTTGACTATTTCAATATGTCAAAATTTCATGAATGTCAATTTGGATACACAAGTTCTATTCCTTTCAAGACAAACCCATGTAGGAAGATGAACTTCAACTCCAAAGGGTGCTCCCAACTCTAGATGGTCTACATCAACCTTGAGCATCCAATATAAGTTCAACTACATGATCAAGATCAACACCACAACCCAAGGTCTATCATTCCATCTTAGAGAAGCTTTGCTCCAAGTCATGAGTTAAAGCAACTCAACAAGATGTGAATACATCAAAATGCTTAAATGAAAAATGGTAACCCCACTTTGAGCTTAATGATGGGTATGACCTATGATCAAGTGATCTCACTTGACTCCTAAGTCAGTATACTCTAACATAGGTGACTATGTCACCGACCACCTCTAGATGAAGTTCTCTAGTGTTCCCTATTGCTTTTCAATTTGCTTCTCTTCTTGTGTTTCCCCTTCTAAAACAAAAAAAAGGTAATCTAGATTTCTTTTCGATTTCTATTTTATCAGTCTCTAGTTAATTCATTGCAAATCCTTGTGAAAATTCCTTGCAAATCTTTGTGACATTCCATTTGCCTAGTGAGCTGAGTTGACAAATTTTTCCTCTGTGTTGAACTCGGTCTCACTGATCCAAGCCCGTCGGCCAGACCGAAATTAAAGGTTTCCTTGTACATAGTTCATCGGTACAACCAACATGGACAAGCTCGGTCTCACCGATGAGCATCTTCAATGGCTCTGCCGAGTCACCGATGGTAATAGGTCGGTGTCACCGATTTCACTCCTGAGAAAACATTTCGCCATTTTATACTGCATATTTTCTTCAGCTCCACTCAATGATTCTTTTCCTCTATCAACATCTTAAGCTACATGATGCTTTGTAGTGTCTCAAGGACCACATCTACCTGCCTCATGATCCGGAAGCTACCCTTCTTGGAAATTGATGTCAAAGGGGGAGAGAGAGCACATTAAAATTATCAAATCAAACTTATCAGAAGAAAGATAGCACATCTAAGCTCTTCTAAAGATGCATATTAACAAGTGGAGAGAAGTCACATGTATTTAAGAGGGGAAAGACATGTAGTTTAATTGATTGTTTTTCGCTCTATTTTAATCGATTTATCTCACCCTAACATCTCCCACTATCCAATGTCAGATTCGGGGGGAGAGAGAGTTTGTGCTTAAGGGGAGAAAAATCCTTGGAACTTACTGCAAATCTTTAAATCTTTGGGGACATGTCTATATCTGAATGAAGTACTCACTTTGCAGTACTCACCTATTACAGGTCATCCCAGTCTTTGTATACTTGTGGATCTTGAAATTATTTTGTTTGGAGTATTATTGCGTTATCTAACCCTATTTTGTCAAGTTTATTCCTTCAAAAGTCAGCCCAAGAACCACAAGGTAAGTATATGCATCACACTGATGTGCATGATGATCTCTTGTTGTCGCACATATTGTTTGCAAGAGGGATTCATAAACATGAAGGTACAACTATCAATCATATTGTTTGCTCTGATGCATATAGCCAAGATACATGTAACTCATTACCCACGCTGTCATGCAATGCATTCACATGTTCCTCTATCTTATATTCACATGATTGCATACATGTAGGGGGATCTTATACATGTTACATGTTCCTCCAAAGCTTTGCTTACTAATTTTCATATCATTTATTAATACTTTGATGTATGTTGTCATCAATTACCAAAAAGGGGGAGATTGAAAGCACAAGTGCTCCCTGGTTGATTTTGGTAATTAATGGTAGGATCGAGAAGATGTGTCTAGAGGGGGTGATTCACTAGTGCAGAACCGGCCTTTTGTGCCGGTTCGTGAAGGCCTTTAGTGCCAGTTCGTGAACCGGCACTAAAGAGTGGGGACTAAAGGTCCCCCCCTTTAGTACCGGTTCGTCACAAACCGGCGCTAAAGTGCCAACACGTGGCACGAGCCAGGCCCGTTTGCGTGTAGGGCATTAGTACCGGTTGGTAACACCAACCGGTACTAAATGTTTGGGTGTTTTTTGTTTTTTCTTTAATTTTGTGTTTTCAATTTAATTTAGTGATTGTTTTACATTATAATGAGTTGTTAAATCATTAGGTGAAAGTACCACAAATTAGTTTCGACTAGATGCATTGGATAGCTCTAGCTAAGTGATCAAGTATATGCCATATCCATATTAATTATACTTGATCAACTATAATATATACGGATATGGCATATACTTGATCACTTAGGTAGGATCCATCCAGCTGAAACTAATCATCATCATCATATTAATCATCATAGTCATGCATCGCTAGCTATATATCTAATCACCACCAGCACTACTAGCTTAAAGAAGAAACATTCACTTTGTACCAGAAGCAAAAATATCATCGAGTTCAACATGATTGTCATGATATTATAAGCGTTCATATATAACACCACAAAAGCAAATCACTTAAATTCAGAATGAAGAACACCGACATGAAAGGACAAGTACTAAGAGCGACATGAACTAGCTAAATCACTCCTGCAAGCTACTCTCTCTCTGGTAAAATAGCATAGAACATGTATAACTCTCCTGATTCATCAAACTGGAGCATGCCGATGAACCTGTCTCCTAATTGTGGGCTGCGCTTCTCATTGTTGCCCCCTATTACTTCTCTGCGATCGTTAACAATTTTCCTCCAATCTTTCACTATTAAGCATTCATCGCTTCTAGAAATCCTGAATGCATTAATGTGCAATGCAGGACATCTTAGCCGTAAGCTAACAATTAACATGCGACCTTTGGTCTCGATCCCATGAGGCACAACTGTCATCGGGAGTCCCTGTTGAAGAACATCGTATAGTACTTAATTAATATACTTAGCAATGATAGTTTAGCAGAAAAATTATGTATGCAAAAGATGCACTGAGGATAAATAGTAAAATCTTACCATCATTCCTAAATAGATGTGACCGTAGTTCAACACCATCACTATTGATCGCACATTTTGAGTACTAATATTTCTAAGTGCAGGAAGAAATTTTGTCTTGACAGTATGAAGATCCTCAAGCCAGAAACATAATGACTTATCTCCTCGCAGTTTAGTTCAGCTCCGGGACAGTAGTAGGTCCTGTCTACCAAGCGCCGGACATGTTTGGTTGAATGGAGATAAGCTGTCAATAGAAATTAGTTGTCAATTATTTTTGAATAAGCAATATCAAAGACAAAAATATAGTTGAGAAGAACTCACATAATGGTAGAACTGGAGGCGTCTGCACATCGACCCATATGTCTCTATTACCTTCAATATCATCTTCCGGACGAATATCAAAGGTGATAATCATACCAGGCTCAAATGCATAAGCCTTGCATAGTGCTTGCCAAGTTTTGCATTCAAAATAGGTGTACGTGTGTGTATTGTATACTTTGACGTTGAAAGTATAACCATCATGCTCAGTTTTCAGGTAAACTATTTTTACCTCAATAGTTTCCATATCTTTGAAACCTATCTTATCCAAGACAAAAAAATCTTGCATGGCAGGGGATGCGCTAGTAGAATAGTGAAAATTAAAAATTACAAGTCAGGCAAATGAAGCATATATATAAGTCAAGCTTAATTACGAAAACACACTTGTTGTTGTGACTTACTGTATCGAATTCGAATGTCTCATCCAGCTTGATGCTAAATCGCCAACCATCAACAAGGAAATTTCTGTCGCACTGGCCGCGCTGGTCTTCACAATATTCGCACATAATGAAATTTTTTCCGTCGTCAGACGACATTTCCTATGTCCATATTAGGCGAAACATTAAACACTTTCTAATTCAATTAATTCAACTATTTCTATTAATTCAACTAAGCATTCACTAAAAATAAACTAGTTATATTAATTCAAAAAGTTCAACTAAGCATTTACTAAAAATAAACTAGTTCGATCTATATATTAATTCAACTAGAGTTCAACTAAACATTAACATTTCTAATTCATCTAACATTAACATTTCTAACATTCTAAAAATAAACTAGTTATATTAATTCAAAAAGTTCAACTAAGCATTTACAAAAAATAAACTAGTTCGATCGATCTATATATTAATTCAACTAGTTTAACTAAACATTTACTAAAAATAAACTAGTTATATTAATTCAAAAAGTTCAACTAAGCATTTACTAAAAATAAACTAGTTCGATCTATATATTAATTCAACTAGTTCAACTAAACATTAACATTTCTAATTCATCTAACATTAACATTTATAACATTCTAAAAATAAACTAGTTATATTAATTCAAAAAGTTCAACTAAGCATTTACTAAAAATAAACTAGTTCGATCGATCTATATATTAATTCAACTAGTTCAACTAAACATTAACATTTCTAATTCATCTAACATTAACATTTCTAACATTCTAAAAATAAACTAGATAGTTCTAATTCATCTAAACATTAGAAAACGGAAAATAAGTAAAGAAATGTTAAACTAGTGTGTGTGTATGTGTGTGTGTATGTGTGTGTGTGTGTGTGCTTGTGTGTATGTGTGTATATATGCGTGTGTGTATGGAGCGGGCCGGGGTGTACGGGCGGCTGGGGCGGCGACGACGGGTGGCGGGGGCCAAGCACGGCGACGACACGGGCGGCGGCGACCGGGGACGGTGACGTACGAGGCGGGCGGCGGCCGGGGACGGCGACGAGACGGGCGCGGCGGGGGCAGCGACGACGACGACGACGGGCGGCGAGGGCGCCGGGGATGGCGACGACGTGCGGCGAGGTCGACGGCACGGCGGCGCGGCGGCGTCGGCGTCGTCGTCGGAGATCGAGACACTCGCGCGAGAAGTGGAACGAAGTGGCGACGATAACTGAATTTACGTAAGTGACATATATATAGGAGGGGCCTTTAGTACCGGTTGGTGGCTCCAACCGGTACTAAAGGCCAATTTTAGCCAGCCCAAGCGGCGGGAAACGCGGGCCTTTAGTACCGGTTGGTGGCTCCAACCGGTACTAAAGGGCAACACATTAGTACCGGTTGGAGCCACCAACCGGTACTAAAGGTCGTGCGCTGCCACCCGCAGTGCGCTACTTTTAGTCCCACCTCGCCGAGCGAAGGGCAGCCGCACTGGTTTATAAACCCAGCCGTGGCTGCCCTTACGAACTCCTCTATATAGCAGGCTTCTAGGCCTAATTAACTAGGGCGCGGTGCCTTGTGAGCCTGCTGTCCCTTCTGGGCCTGTATTTGCACACCCTAGGTCTGGCAGGCCCACCGGGCAGCGCCCCAACATTTTTTTATAATTTTTTTTCTTTTCTGCATTATTTATTTTCTTCTATTTATTTTTGAGTAATTTTTTATATAGTTATTTCTTTTCTGCTTTATTTTTTCTTCTATTTATTTCTGAGTAGGTTTTTTTGCTGTATTTAGTTTCTTTGTGAATATTTTTTTGCTGTATTTATCTTCCTCTTCTTCTTCCTCTTCTTCTTCTTCCTCCTTCTTCTTCCTTTTCTTATTCTTCTTCTTCCTCCTCTTCTTCTTCTCCTTCTTCCTCTCCTTCCTCTTCCTCTTCTTCTTCTTCTTCTTCGCCTTCTTCTCCTTCTATTAATTCTTTCCTCCTCTACCTCTTCTTCTTCTTCCTCTTCTTCCTCTTCTTCCTCTTCCTCCTCTTCTTCTTCTTCTTCTTCATCATCATCATCATCTTCTTCTTCTTCCTCCTCCTCTTC